>NC_057807.1:278614855-278914855 GCF_018294505.1 Triticum aestivum
TTGATGAACTTAGTGGAGCCAACTTTTTCTCAAAAATTGATCTTAAAAGTGGCTATTATGAAATCCGCATACAAGAAGGTGATGAATGGAAAACTGCTTTCAAAACAAAATTTGGCTTATATGAATGGTTAGTCATGCCTATGGGTTTATCGGAGGCTCCCGGTACTTTTGTGCGTCTCATGCATCATGTACTTCGACCTTATATTGGAGTCTTTGTTGTGGTTCACTTTGATGATATTCTTGTGTTTAGCAAAACCATGAAAGAGCATCTTGATCATGTTAGGGCTGTTTTACAAACACTTCGCAAAGAAAGTCTTTATGCCAACATGAAAAAGTGCACATTTGGTGTTGACAAAGTGGTTTTCTTGGGTTTCGTTGTATCTTCCGAGGGTGTCCATGTTGATGAAACTAAAATTGAAGCAATTAAAACTTGGCCCCAACCCACCAATTTGCAACAAGTGCGTAGTTTTCTTGGTCTTGCGAGTTTTTATCGTCGCTTTGTGAAAGATTTTAGCACAATTGCCGCTCCTTTGCATGCTTTGAGTAAGAAGAATGCTCCTTTTGTTTGGGGATCTTTGCAATCCACCGCTTTTGATGAGCTCAAGTATTTGCTTACTCATGCTCCGATTCTTGCTTTGCCCAATTTTGACAAAACTTTTGAGGTTCATTGTGATGCAAGTGGTACCGGAATTGGCGGAGTTTTGATGCAAGAAAAACGAGCAATTGCATATTTTAGTGAAAAACTCTCCGGTGCTCAACTTAACTATCCCACTTATGACAAAGAATTGTATGCTTTAGTGCGTGCACTACATGTTTGGGAACATTATCTTAGACCTCATGAGTTTGTCATCCATACCGATCATGAAACGCTTAAATACTTGAAAGGTCAAACTAAGTTGAACAAGCGTCATGCCAAATGGAGTGAATTTATTGAATCTTTCCCCTATGTGATTAAATACATTAAGGGTAAAGAAAATGTAGTTGCCGATGCACTTTCTCGCATATGCACGCTAGTGACTAAACTTGAGTTGAATGTTATTGGTTTTGAGTACATAAAAGACTTGTATGCTAATGATCCATCTTTTGCGACTCCTTTTGCTAAATGTTTGATGCATACATCGTGGGAACAATATTACATCAAGGATGGTTATCTTATGAGAGCTAACAAAATTTGCATTCCCGAGTCTTCTCTTCGTTTGCTCCTTTTGCAAGAGGCTCATGGAGGCAGACTCATGGGACATTTCGGACATGACAAGACATTCGCCATGCTCTCCAAGATCTACTTTTGGCCCAAGATGTTCCGTGACGTCGCACGCTTCACCACCCGATGCTCTACATGTCGCAAAGCTAAGTCTAAAGCTCAATCCCATGGTCTTTACATGCCTCTTCCTATTCCTTATCAACCTTGGGAAGACATTAGCATGGACTTTGTACTTGGTTTGCCTAGAACTCAAAAGGGCAAGGATTCCATGTTTGTTATTGTGGACCGATTTTCTAAGATGGCACATTTCATACCTTGCAACAAGATAGATGATGCTTCACATGTTGCAAATCTCTTTTGTAGGGAAATCTTGCGTCTCCATGGAATACCAAAGACAATCGTCTCCGACCGTGACGTCAAGTTCTTGAGTTACTTTTGGAAAACCCTATGCGCCAAGCTTGGAATCAAGCTCTTGTTCTCATCCGCATACCACCCTCAAACCGACGGCCAAACGGAGGTGACGAACCTTACACTCTCCACTCTACTTCGCGTGTTGATCAAGAAAAACATCAGGGAGTGGGAGGAGTTTCTACCCATCGGCGAGTAGCCTACAACCGCGCAAGACATTCGACGACCGGCAAGTCCCCCTTCGAGGTCGTCTATGGCTTCAACCCATTGTCCCCATTGGACATTCTACCTCTTCCTCTACAAGAGCGCACCAACCTCGACGCAAGTGCCCGTGCAAGCTACATCAAGAAGATGCATGAAGACACAAGACACACCATCGAGCGCCAAGTACAACGACTCGAGACCAAGCTCAACGTCAACAAGAACCCCATGATATTCAACATTGGAGACCTCGTGTGGCTACACCTTCGCAAGGACCGCTTCCCCAATGAACGCAAGTCCAAGCTTCTCCCTCGAGCCGACGGACCCTTCAAGGTACTAGCACGCTACAACAACAATGCTTACAAGATAGACCTCCCACGCGACAAGTACAACGTGAGCGACATCTTCAATGTCTCTGATCTATCCCCGTACCATGGTGATGAGGATTTCGATCTGAGGTCGGATCTTTCACAAGGGGGGGAGATGATGCGGAGCATCCTTCGGTCATCCCCATGGACCTACCGTCGCCTCACTAAGCCTCAAGAGGACCCATGACTAGAGCCCGTGCTAGAGCTCTCGAGACCGAGGTGACTTATCTCCTAAATGATATCTCATATGATCCTCTCGAGACATGGCTGCTACCTAAGTCCGATATACTATGCATAATTAGGTGTCAAGAAGAACCTCCCGAGGATGCACGTGAAGACGGACAAGCTGCCAACTCCACGGATGAAGAGAACCAGCTGAAAAGGACAAGCTCACCTTCCAGGCCCCGGACATCCGGCCCCTGGAGCGTCTCCATCAGCAACAGCCAAGCCGGCCAAGTCTACAGGGCCCGGACATCTGGCGTCCCACCCGGACATCCGGCCCCAGCCCGGAAATCCGGCCAAAACCCCGGAAATCCGGCGCCACGCGCCAGGAACTACAGAAGCTCAAGCCTCCAGCCCGGATATCCGGCGACTTGGCCCGGACATCCGGCCCCTCCGGAAGCCCCGGACATCCGGCCCCGCCTGTCTGCGCATAGTAAAGGGCCGAAGCCCATGTACCTCTTCGCCCCTAGACAATATATACTCCTTCCCCTTCCTCTTTCTAGGGTTAGCATTGGATTAGCTCATATTTGTGTGAGAGCCTTTGCTCATCCACTTGGACTTCTCCTTGGAGTTCACGACCTCTTCGGAGAAGATCCCCCAAGTGGATTCAAGACCCCTTCTAGGGAAGAACATCAAGGCCTCCTCATGGAGAAGAACGGTTCCTTTGTATCCTTACCTTTGTTGATTGTGGATCATATGTTACTCTTTGTGTTCGGTGATCTAGCACTTGTGTGATCGATTCCTCGTTGGTTTAGTGATGCTCTCTCGTTTTCCTGTGTTTCCCTTTGTGCTTCCGCGTGTTCTTCGTGATTCCCCTGTAGGATCCACTCCAATCGTGAAAGATCGGCCCCTAGGGTTCCGCCCTACATCAAATAAGATATCCAAGTTGGTCTTGCTTTGACTTGAGGAAAACCTGTGAAGCCTCTTTAGCACCTGGCTTCTTTGCTGCCGTCTCAGCTTTTGCTTTCTGCCTCTTCTCTTGAGCCTCTACTGATGTGGGATCTTCAGCATTCATGACAATTGTGTTGTCCTCAAGTCAGGCCTCAAGGGAGGGTGCTCTTTGTCCAAAAAATACACTCCTTTGTTCATCTTGGAATTAATCAACATTTGGATGTGTGGAGCATATCCACATGATCTTCTCTGATCAACAACTGTTCTCTTGATGGTCTCAACAATCAAACTCATCACTTTGAACTTCTGGGGCAAATCAAAGAGCTGAAGCAAGTTGATGGAGTGGCCTCTGATCATCCTGTGATCTCCTGATTTAAGCAACAAGGTGTGCCTCAGAATGGTGTTCATGGTGGCCAATCCTAACATCAAATAGTACACTGATCCTAGCTTATGTGTCTCCAAGGCTTTATCAGGTATCTCCTTGTACATGTTGGCCATGGAGTTGTGATCCTTCTTGCGCTCAACATAGACATCGATGTCTTTTTCAGCTTCTTCAGGGGCATTAATGAGCTTGGCCCACTCAACAACAGAGGACTGGTACCTAGTACCTTCAGACATCTAGACAATCTTGCCATCAGGATAGAGATGAGTTGTTGAATGGAACTACATAATAACCTCATCATTCTACTTGGTCAATTTCTGAATAAACAAACTTGTCAACTCCATTGAGTCTGAAGCTCTCATGCACTCCTGGAAAGTGGTCTTCATTGGCATCAATGTATTTCCAGTCCACTCACTTCATGTCACACACAATGGGATTCTTATCTAGGAGCATAGTTTCATAGAAGTCTTGTTGTTCCTTGGTGTGAAACCTGTAGTCCAGAGCAGTTCTTCTCCTCACAGCATATGGATCTACTTGTCTCCATAGTATGAGACATGCATCCTTTCTCTCCTTCATGTTCTCTACCACTGGATGATCGTCATCATGATCTGGTATCTTTGTCTTCAATTTTCTGAGAACTTGGGCTTCCTCTTCTTCTTATTCAATCTCAGGCACTGGGGCCTTGTTCTTCTCTGCAGCAGGAATGTTTCTAGTGCTTCTCTTTGGTGCGGCCTTGGAAGCTTGAGCTGGAGCTTTGGGGGCAGTCTTGGGCTTTGAAGGAGCAGCCGCAGACTTGATGGCATCCCCCATCAGCTTCTGAGACTTGGCAGGAGGTGCGTCTTGCTCTTGCTCCTCCCCTCCTGCAGAATCTCTCACCATTGGTGGCTTTCCAATTACTCTGGCAACAGTTTTCTTAACCCTTTCCTTTCTTTTATTTCCATCTCCATCTTCTCTGGTCTCAAGAGTAAATTTCATAGTCTCTTGTGTTGATGCTCTGGCTTTTGATATTGGCACTCTTTTGGAAGGAGCCTTCTTTTTCATGCCTGGCTTGGTGTTAGTAGCAGCACCATATTCTTTCTTGAGCACTTTCTTCTTTGAGGTCACTTCCTCAAGTTCAAAATCCCCATCCTCTAAATTTGAGGTTTTCTTCTTCCTCTGCCTTGTTGTTGCCTTAGGTAGGTTGCTGGGAGTGCTTCTACTCCCCTCATCATAGCTGCCAGAGGGACAAGTGCCCTCACTCAGATCCATCTGCTCCTCAGACTTATTCTGGCTGTCACTCTGATCAGACATTCTGCCACTGCAAACTGAGAGCTGACCCTGTGAATAGTTATAGATGAGATAGAGTGGATGAGCATCACAAAGTGTAGAGTTTTTGCAAAACAGATGAGTCAAAAACTTAGTTTTAGTTTTCCATAGAAAGCATTTCGGAGCTACCGATTTGTTAAACTCGGTGACACCGAAGCAACTTTGGAGCCTAAACTAGTGGAATTGGTCAGACCGAGACACAGTTCGGTGACTCCGAGATTGCTAGGGTTTCACAAAGTTCTGAACTCGGTCACACCGATTTGCAATTTTCGGTCAGAGCAAAAATTACAAGTGCAATGGCCTAAGCAAAATCGGTGAGACCGATTTCCACAACTCGGTCGGTCCGAGGTGAGCTCGGCGGAAACCTAACCCTAAATTTTTGAATCGAAACTAATCTAAAGGAAGTTTTCTCTGGATAGAATGATCTCATACTTGGTAAGAAACATGTCATTGTCTTTGTGCAAAGAATCAGAGGTAAAAGATTGTACAGAGTCAAACTCATACCCTAACTTGGCGATGAGCTTGCTACGACGGCAACGAAGGTGAAGATTTCCGAGGACGGTGGCGGAGACCAGCGGCGGGAGGTCGCTGGCAACGAGAGGACGATTCATAGACCCGAGTTGGCAGAGCAGGACACGGGTGGGCGAAAAGGTTTTGGAGAAATTTCCAAAATTTGACCCGTCAGTATATATATCATGTCCCTGTCGGTGTGACCTAGTGGAAGAACTCGGTGGCACCGAGATACAGAATCGCAAGCGGTTGCTGCAACTTGATGTGACCGAATGGTTCTAATCAGCTACACCGAGATTGAAAACCTAGATCAACTCAGTGAACTCAGTATGACCGAAAAGGATGAATCGGTCAGACCGAAATATACAGAGAGGTTTTGGAAGTTTAAGTCTATTATGAATCAGTGACTCGGAGTGCTCCACACTTAGAGGGTTCGAATCTGACTTGTTCAAACTTTGTGATGTAGCGTGAATAGAGTTTCAGATGAGAAAAGCATAGATAGCTAGAGGAAGTTCTTAGGCATTCTTGTCCATCCATTTGGCAAAAGAAGAAGGGCCAAACAATCAAAGCAACAAATGGATGTCCTTGAATGAGAAACATATGCAATCAACATGCTCACACAATAAAATGGCAAATGAAATATGTGGCAAAGCATGCACAATCACTCTAGCATCTATCAAGCAATTGGTGGTGACTAGGTCATCTATATATGAGTATATTGACTTAGGAGTCAAATGAGAACATTAGATCATAGGTCATACTCATAGTTTAAGCACAAGTGGGGTTTCCACTTTTACATAAAGCATTGTTGTGTTCACACCATTAGAGTTGCTTTAGCTCAATTCTTAGAGTAAAGCTCCCCCTAGATGTGATATCCCCCCTAAGAGGGTTGAACTAACCTTGGGTTTTGTCGATGATGACTTCATGTAGGTGTTGAAGATGTGGATGCTCATTGTTAATGTAGATCGTTTGGAGCAATCCATTGGATTGAGTTGCACTTTCAATACCTACATGGGTTAGTCCCACAAGGAACAAACAAGGATATCCATAGACATAGAGTGAAGCACACACATGATGATGTCCATGAAAGCATTAGATTACCTTGTCCATTGGCTTACCAACAAGAGGGTTTGTGACTCCTTGAACTAGTGCAAGATATGGAAGTTGTTTGCACTTGTCCTTGCCAAAGTGAATATGAGTGAAGTATGTTAGCGGAGTCACCCTCAAGAACTCTCTAGTTCTTCTTCTCCGGGATCCACATCATCTTGATGGGAATCATTGGGGTTGTAGATGTACTTGATGAAGTAGAACTTGATGTAGACTTGGGAACCCACTTGACCAAGGCCTTTGGAGCATCTTCAAATGCATCAATCTCCTCTTGAAGCTTGTCCTTGCCTTTTAGCTTGTGGTCTTGTGGTGGAAGATTATCTTGAGCTTGTGTTCCCTTGAAGGAAGTAGGATCATACTTATGTTGTTGAGGAAAAAACTTCGTCTTGGGGTATTGATCTTCTTCCCACTCAACTCCATTGGCATTGAACTTTCATTCGAAACCAACACCTTGATTCTTTTGGTGCCTTCCTTGCTTGCGTACAATTTCCTCAAATTGTTTACTTCCGGCAAGGCTCTTGTAAATACCTTTCTCTATAATTCCCTTCAATAAGCTATTTTCTTGCTCAAGTGTAACTTGGATAAGAGAATCATTAGTGGAATCAAGAGAACTACTAGAAGCAACAATATTGGATTTAGCATGATTATTGTTACTACCAGAAGAAGAATCTTTCTTACTCTTGTTGCTAGATTTTACTTGTGGCATGTAAGTTAACAAGAGTAAATGATTGGCAATGTAAGAAGAACTTTTCTTCCGAAGATCATCATTGATGGCTTTTAAGAACCCATGTTCTTGATCAAGATCGAGCTTCTTGAAGCGTAGCTTCTCGTGAGTTTTTAAAAGTTCTCGATGATCTTCTAAAGTAGTTTCATGAGCTAACTTAAGAGTGTTTAGTTCTTTAGTTAGATGCTCAATCTCCTTCTTATCATTGTCATTCGTTTCATCTTGATTAGCATGTTTAATAGAAATTTCATCATAGTATTCATCACTAGAGTTTTCAACAAGTAAATCATCATCACTTAGCAAATCATCTTCATCACTATTGAAATCAACATACTTGGGGTGTGATACCTTGGGGCTTTTAGCCATGAAGCATCTTCCAATTCCTTATTTTGGTGACTCAAATATGTCATAGGAGTTGGTTGGCACAAGTACTAGACCGGCAACACCTTCATCTCGAGCATATTCGGAGTCGGAGTGATAACTTCTCTCGGGTTGGTGGTCGAAGTCGGAGCCGGATACACATTCACCAACACGAGCTTGATGTCTTTGTTTTGTGTAGCTCTTTGATGACTTGTCCTTCCTTTTTGAATCCTTGCTTCTTTGAGAGGTTCTTCGTACATAGCAATCATCTCTACTCCTTCTCTCCCTTGGAGGTGATTCTTCCCTTTTTCTTCTCCTTTTAGGTGAGTCTTCTCTTCTTTTGTATGGAGTCGTACACTCATTGGAGTAGTGTCCGGGTCTTCCACGATTGTAGCAATTTCGCTCACGACTGGAAGATCTTTTGTCATTGTAGGACCTTGACTTGGAACTTCTTTCCCTGCTTCTACTCTTGTAGAATTTGTTGAAGTTCTTCACCATTAAGCTCAATTATTCATTTAAAGCTTGTTTCTCACTTGATGATGTAGGAGCATCACATGAGGCTTTGTAAGCACCACTAGACTTGTTGTGAAGCTCTTCTTTATCCTTGAGTGACATTCGTGAGCAACAATCCTTCCAATGACTTCGGTTGGCTTGAGATATTTGTAGTTTGGCATCATTTGGATCAAAGTGCACACGGTATCATATTCTTTTTCCCTCCATGACTCTTAGGATCTTCTTGATGATGAATTTGTCGGTCATCTCTTCACTTCTTAAGTCGGCAACCTCATTGGTGATGAGAGCAAGCCTAGAGTACATTTCAGCAACACCTTCACCATCCTTCATTTTGAACTTGTCAAGTTGACTTTGAAGCACATCCAACTTGGATTCCTTGAAGGTACCTTCGTGCATATCAATCAAAGTATCCCAAATTTCCTTTGCATTCTCAAGACGGCTGATTTTGTTGAACTCTTCGGGGCACAATCCGTTGAAGAGGATATCGCAAGCTTGAGAATTGTATTGCAACATCTTCAATTCTTCAGCGGTAGCTTCACGATTCGGTTCTATCCCATCAAAGAACTCACCTTGCAAGACAATACACACAATAGCCCAAACGGCGGGGTTATGTCCAAGAATATGCATTTTCATCTTATGTTTCCAACTAGCAAAATTAGTACCATCAAAGTAAGGACCTCTATGGTGGTAATTTCCCTCGCTAGACGCCATACTCTCCTAGGTTGTGAAACCAAGGCTATGATCACCAAAGCTATGGAAATCAAGGCAAATGGAGACCAAAGCTCTGATACCACTTGTAGGATCGAAAGTATGTCTAGAGGGGGGGGTGATTAGACTACTTGACCAAATAAAAAACTAGCTTTTACAAATTTTAATTCTTGGCAGATTTTAGCAACTTAGCACTAGTCAAGCAATCAACCTACACATGCAATTCTAAGAGTATAGCAGCGGAATGTAAATCATTACATATGAAGGTAAAGGGGAGGAGTTTCGAGGGAGCAAACGCAATGTTGACATGGATACTTTTGGCGTGGTTCCGATAGGTGGTGCTATCGTACATCCATGTTGATGGAGACTTCAACCCACGAAGGGTAACGACTGCGAGAGTCCACGGAGGGCTCCACCCACGAAGGGTCCATGAAGAAGCAAACTTGTCTATCCCACCATGGCCATCGCCCATGAAGGACTTGCCTCACTTGGGTAGATCTTCATGAAGTAGGTGATCTCCTTGCCCTTACAAACTCCTTGGTTTAAGTCCACAATCTTGACGTAGGCTCCCAAGTGATACCTAACCAATCTAGGAGACACCACTCCCCAAAAGGTAATAGATGGTGTGTTGATGATGAACTCCTTGCTCTTGTGCTTCAAATGATAGTCTCCCCAATACTCAACTCTCTGTCTCTCTCTCACACACACACACAAATTTGGCTATGGTGGAAAGATGATTTGAGTGGAAAGCAACTTGGGGAAGGCTAGAGATCAACATTCTTGTGGTTCGAATGGAATGTCTTGGTCACAATACATGAGTAGGTGGTTCTCTCTCAGGAAATGATCGATGGAGGTGTAGGCACGTTTTGATGTCTCTCTACGAATGAAGAGTGGGTGGAGGGGTATATATAGCCTCCACACAAAATCTAACCGTTACACACAGATTCCCAAACTCGGTGAGATCGAATGGCGAAACTCGGTCAGACCGATTCAGTTCAAAATGTGAATGTTAGGCTTTTCCGTGGGACCGATATGATCAACTCGGTGGGACCAATGTGCTAGGGTTAGGGAATAACTTGATCTCGGTGAGATCGATCGCATGAACTCGGTGGGACTGATTTCAATAATAGGCACACAGGGAGTTGGGCAGGCAAACTCAGTGGGGCCGATTCGCTCATTTCGGTGGGACCGAAACGTTACGAAAAGGAAACAGGGAGTTTGCATTGCGAACTCGGTGGGACTGATCGCTCATTTCTATGAGACCGAAACCTTACAAAGGGAAACCGAGAGTTTGCAATCCCATCTCGGTGAGACCGAGATCCCTATCGGTGAAACCGAAGTGATTAGGGTTTGTGGTAGTGGCTATGTCAAATGAACTCGGTGGCGCCGGATAGATCAAATCGGTTGGGCCGAGTTTGACTTTTTGGTTTAAGACATATGTGGAAATGAGAAAGTGGTTGAGGGTTTTGGAGCATACCACTAAGCATTTTGGGCAAGTAAGCCATTAAGAAACACCTCATCTCCTTCTAATAGTATTGGCTTTCCTATGGACTCAATGTGATCTTGGATCACTAAAATGAAAATGTAGAGTCTTGAGCTTGTTGCCAATATGTGTCCTTAGCATTTTGAGGGGCCACATCTCTAGTCCATGCCATGCCAATCATTGAACTTTCTGAAATGATCATCTTGAAAGAGCATTAGTTTAATGAGCTATATGTTGTTAAGAATTACCAAAACCACCCAGGGATTAGTTGCACTTTCAAAAAGCAAGAGCAAGAACTACAACTCGTATGATGAGAAGAAAACAAAGAAATTCTTCAAGAAGAAGGACAACTCCACGTCAAAATATTCGTCAAGATCTTCATCAAGAAATCCTTCCAAGTCCTCCTCCAACCGCAAGAATACCTCTCGCAAGGTCGAGGCATACATCGGAACTGGACTCTGGTGAAGAAGAATCATCAGGCTCCGAGGAAGAAGAAGAATCCGATGAGGATTCCATCTCCAGCATGGCTGGCATAGCATTTTCCTCATCTCCATTGACAAACTTCTTCAGAAATCTATCAAGCGATGATGAATCTCCTGCCTACTGATTCATGGCCAAGGCCTCGAAAGAAAAGGGCTATGTCTCCAGGTGTACAAAATGGGTAATGGATAGTGGATGCACTAGTCATATGAGCGAAGATAAGTCAATGATTGTCGACCCCAACTTAACTACTTCTCCTTGGAAGTATAACACTTTTGGAAACAACAACAAAGGAAAGGTAATTGGGCTAGGTAAAATTGCTATATAAGGACAAATCTATTGATGATGTGCTACTTGTTCAGTCCCTTGGTTATAAGCTTATGTCTGTTGGCAAGTTATGTGATCTTGGCATGCTAGTCTTATTCTCTATATCCAAATGCATTGTCTTCATGGCCTCTGACAATTCCTTCATCTTTGAGGGAATTAGAAAGGGTGATCTTTATATTGTGGATTTCTCTAAGGGTCCGTCAGTCCAAACTTGCTTGCTTGCAAAAGCAACTGAAGGTTGGTTGTGGCATCGAAGGCTTGGTCATGTAGGTATGAGAAATTTGCAGACCCTTGTGAAGAAGAATTATCTTCGTAGAATTTCGGATGTAAAATTCGACAAGGATCATCTCTGTGCTGCTTGTGAGGCTGGTAAATTGGCTAAGAAGCATCACTCCTCCAAGACAGTCATGATCACTGGAAATTCTCCATATGGATTTATTCGGTCCTCAAAATTATGCAAGCTTCGGTGGCAGTCATTATGGTCTGGTTATTGTTGATGATTTCTCTCGATATACTTAGGTATTCTTTCTCGAAGACAAAACCTATACTTATGATATCTTCAAAAGCTTTGCCAAGAAGGCCCAGAATGAATATGATGTGCGAATTAAGAATGTCAGAAGTGACAATGGAACCGAGTTGAAGAATACACGTATCGATGAATTTCTCGATGATCATGATATCACTCATGAGTTCTCTGCTGCATACACTCCCCAACAAAATGGAGTTGTTGAACGAAAGAACAGAACTCTCATTGAAATGGCGAGAACAATGCTGAGTGAGTACAAAACTCCCATTCTCTTCTGGGTTGATGCTATTAACACTTCTTGCCATGTTACCAATCGTGTTTACCTTCACAATTTCCTTAAGGAAACTTCATATGAGCTTATCACTGGCAAGAAACTAAATGTTTCTTATCTACATGTTTTTGGTACGCCTTGTTACATTCTTGATATGAATCATTCCTCCAAGTTTGCACTTAAGACACATGAAGGTTTTCTTCTTGGTTATGACTCAAACTCGCATATGTATCAAGTCTATAACTCTCATCACATGAAAGTTATGGAAACGGTAAATGTGTGGTTTTATGAATCTAACGGCTCTCAAAAGGAGCACCTGCCAAATGTGATAGATGAACTGCTGATATCGGATGTTATTCCGCAAATGGCCATAGGGAGCATCAAGCCCGTTGAAGGAAATGCACCGGAGTCATCCGATGATGATGCCCCTATGACTGGAAGCAGAACTCGTCAAACCACTGCCGAAGAAAATGCTCCTCCGAATGGAAATGGAAATGAAAATTCAAATGCCGATCAAAATGGCAATCCTGAAGGGAATGATGACACAAATGTTGATGCTGATGATAATGACAATCACGAAGAAAATGCTCGTCCTCGTGTGGCAAATCGAGTACCCTCTTTAATTCTCGACGAAATTGAGAATCCAGGTTATCAACCCACAACTCGTTCGCGCACTCGTTTGGCTAACTACCATGGAAGTTTCTCCTTTGTTTCATTGGAAGAACCTACCAAGTATGAAGCAATGAATGATCCAGACTGGATGAATGCCATGCAAGACGAGTTGGTGCAATTCGAATTGAATGATGTATGGGAACTGGTTGACAAATCGAATCCCAAGAAGCACAATATCATCGGCACAAAATGGATCTTCCGAAACAAGCAAGATGAAAATGATATCGTGGTAAGGAACAAAGCACGACTTGTTGCTCAATGGTACACACAGGTAGAAGGTATTGATTTCGGTGAAACATATGCTCCTGTTGCACGCCTTGAGCAATTTGCATTCTTCTTGCTTATGCAAATTACAATGATATCTTGCTGTATCAAATGGATGTGAAAAGTGCTTTCGTCAATGGTGAAATTGATGAGGAAGTGTATGTTAGACAACCACCTGGCTTTGAACAACCTGAGTATCCTAACAAAGTTTTCAGGTTGAAGAAATCTTTACATGGGCTAAAACAAGCTCCTCGAGCTTGGTATGACACCCTGAAGAAGTTTTTGCTCGACAAGGGGTTCAAACCAGGATCCACAGATCCCACACTTTTCACTCGTGTAATTGACAATGATTGATTTGTCTGTCAAATCTATGTGGATGATATTATCTTCGGTAGTTGACAATGATTTATTCGTTTGTCAAATCTATGTGGATGATATTATCTTCGGCTGTAATAACAATGCTTGCAGCTTAGAATTTAGGAAAATGATGTCTGATAAATATCAAAGCTCCATGATGGGTGAACTCAAATTATTTCTTGGACTGCAAATTCGTCAACAAGAAAATGGTATCTTCATTTCTCAGGAAAAATATCTGAAGGGGTGCCTGAAGAAGTTCAAAATGCAAGATTCCAAAATGAAGAGCTATAAAACTCCAATGCCCATGAATGGTAAGCTAGATGTAGATGTGTATGGTAAGGATTATGATCAGAGAGCCCATTGTTTGAGGATTGGATCTCTTCTTTACCTATGTGCATCCAGACCTGACATTATGTTGAGTGTTTGCATGTGTGCCCGCTATCAAGCTGCACCGAAAGAATCGCATCACCAAGCGGCCAAGCACATTATGAGATATTTGTCTCACACCCCACCTTAGGTTTATGGTATCCTAAGGGAGCATAGTTTGATCTTGTTGGATATTCAAACTCAGATTGGGCTGGTGACTGAGGCCGAATATATTGCTGCTGGCTCTTGTTGCACTCCATTATTGTGGATGAAGCAGACACTGAAGGATTATGGCATCAAGGTCAAGCATATCCCTCTATTTTTTCATAATGAGAGTGCCATCAAAATTGCACACAATCCTGTGCAGCACTCTCACACGAAGCACATTGCCATCAGACATCACTTTATTCGAGATCATGTGGCCCGAGAGGATATTGTCATCAATCACGTCATGACCGAAGATAATCTCGCTGACACTTTCACTAAGACTCCTGACAAGAAAAAATTATGTGCGTTGTGGTGTGAGCTAAACATCCTAGACCTCGCAAACATGCAGTAAGCTAGACTCAACACCTATGCTGACACTTTCACATCTTTGAAGGAATGGGTGCATAACACTCGAAGAATCTGAAACTTTCGACAAAGTGAAAGTTTCTTTCTGAGAGTGAATACATTAACAAATAACTAGACTAATTAGGTGCCATGATAATTGTGCGACCCTCGGGGTCATACAGTTCTTATACGGCGGGTTAGGCCGCAAAATTTTTCTTTTGTTGAATTTCTCTTCGATTCATTGGATTCGATCTCCGTCCAAATGCATTTCTCTCATAGCTATTTGCTCGTTTGCTTGTGTTCTCTGCTGAGTGAAAGGCCTAGGACCCTGGTTTTCCCTCTAATCTATCTCTTCCATTCTATGCTGATCTATTACAAATGCTGAAATTTATCTGGAACAAAACTTATCTGGTGTCCTTGACTACGATTGATTCGGTCTGAACATCAATCTATTTTGGCGAAAGCTGTCTAAAATTTGGGATTTCCTGCCCAAGTCAGGACCACGATCTTTGACGGTTTCCACGTTCAACACATCAACTACCAGTTCATCCTATCCATTGAATCACAATCATCTTTGGCTAGAGATTGTCCGATCAAAAACCTCTACATGCGGTTGTTTTTCTTTCACCTATATAAACCACACCGCACCCTTTGTCCTCCTTTACCTTCTTTCTCCTTGCTCTCTCTTCACCAAAACCCTCACTGCAGTGCTCCACCTTGAGCTCGACGCTGATGACCTCTTCGCTGCTTAGCTGCTGGAAAGAGGTCACCGCCGTTATGCCACACCGCCGTGGGACATCTTCTTCCTCGTGTCGTCGTAGTTGCTGCACGTCACTGAGCTAGGGTACGTGTAGTTCATACTCAGACTTCCTTCTTCTGATTCGAGTTCGTCTGCGGTTAATTTTCACATATTTTACTGCGTATCTTAGATCTAGGTTTTTACTTCGCTAGTGTGGATGTGGTTTGTAGTTATTCCTCGCATCCGAATATGTCAGATCTAGGATTTGTGTTATGCTTCGCTCGAATGAAATGCCTAGCTCGTTGTCTAGTATTCTTCTTCAGATCTACTAGCTCAATCTATATGTTTCATTCTTTCGAAACATCTCTCAAAATCTGCATCTAATTCCTCCTCAAAATGTTTTCGTTTGAGAAAATCTTTCTCTATGAGCATTTGTGACCCTGTCCCCATTTTCCCCTTGTACCTATTCTCTTTCACAGGTCAATGCAGTCTGTTGAAGATTCTGCTAAGATACATAGTATGGCTGATGATGAAGAGGCTTTCATGGGAATAGCTGACGAATCTAAAGTGCCAAAGGGCCCAACGGTAGGCCCATCCACTAGCAAATGAAAATGAGCCGAACAAAATGCAAATGAACAAGAAGCAGATGCACCGAAGAAGAGGAGAGGTGGTAGGCAACCACTCAAAAATACAACTGAGCTTGTCTCTCATGATGATTACAACACAGTTCCAGGAGAGAAAAGGACGTGTGCAAAAGATTCGGCATCACTGGGTAAGGAAGTGGTTTAACTACAAGATGGTTCATCCTCGATACACCAAGAACTTTGATTTCCATCCCCCTTGGGGTGACTGTCGCGAAATTGGGCTCATACGGGCAGGTGAACCTCAGCAAAGGCCTCCACCACCTCTTGACGCTCATGAGTCATCCACCAAGACTCCGGACTCTTATCCTGAAGAGAAGTCCAAGCGCCTCAAAAATGCTGAGAAGCATGCCAAGAAGGCTGCAAAAGATCAGGCAAAGGAAGAAGAAAATTGTCGTCTTATAAAATCAGACATCGAGAAGAAAAAGGCTGAAGGAAAAGACAAACGTAGAATGAAGAACAAACATGATCCAAAATCTGCTACTCTGAAGAAAATGAGCGCCCCAAGGAAAAGGCCTGTGAAGCCAGCTGAACTTGTAAGTGATTCATCTAATCAAGACGATCCACCGCTCACCCGAGAGGAAATTGATGCAACTCTGTCTGAACAAGTGAATGTCACCACATCCACTCTTCTACCTGATCTTCGTGTAGATGCAGTCCCTGTTGCACCTTGCTACTTCTTGAGCTTGTGTTGGTTTTTCCCTTGAAGAGGAAAGGGTGATGCAGCAAGTAGAGATAAGTATTCCCCCAGTTTGAGAACCAAGGTATCAATCCAGTAGGAGAAGAACGCGCAAATCACCAATACCTACACAAACAATCAAACAACTTGCACCCAACGCGATAAAGGGGTTGTCAATCCCTCCATGGCTACTTGCAAAAGTGAGATCTGATAGAGATAGATAAACAAAAGATAAATTATTTTTTGGTTTTTTGGTTTATAGATCTGAAAATAAAAGATTGCAAAATAGTAGATCGGAAACTAGTATGATAGAAAATAGTAGATCGGAAACTAATATGATGGAAAATAGACTCGGGGGGCCATAGGTTTCACTAGAGGCTTCTCTCATGAAGGCAAATAATACAATGGGTGAACAAATTACTGTCGAGCAATTGGTAGAAGAGCGCAAAGTTTTGACGATATCCAAGGCAATGGTTATGCAATATAGGCGTCACGTCCATATCAAGTAGATCGACTCCTGCCTGCATCTACTACTATTATTCCACACATCGGCCGACTCCTGCCTGCATCTAGAGTATTAAGTTCAAAAAGAACAAAGTAATGCATTAAGTAAGATGGCATGATGTAGAGGAATAAACTCAAGCAATATGATGTAAACCCCATATTTTTATCCTTGATGGCAACAATACAATACGTACCTCGCTACCCCTACTTTGTCACTTGGTGAGGACACCGCAAGATTGAATCCAAAGCTAAGCACCTCTCCCATAGCAAGAAAAACCAATCTAGTTGGCCAAACCGAATCGATAATTCGAATAGAAATACAAAGATACCAAATCATGCATATAAGAATTCAGAGGAGATTCAAATAATATTCATAGATAAGCTGATCATAAATCCACAATTCATCAGATCCCGACAAACACACCGAAAAAAGTATTACATTGGATAGATATCCAAGAACATCGAGGAGAACAAGGTATTGAGAATCAAAGAGAGAGAAGAAGCCATCTAGCTACTAGCTATGGACCCGTAGGTCTGTGATGGACTACTCACGCTTCATCGGAAGGGCAATAGAGTTGATGTAGATGCCCTCAGTGATCGAATCCCCCTCCGGCAGGATGCCGAAAAGGCTCCAAGATGGGATCTCACAGGAACAGAAGGTTGCGATGGTGGAAAAGTGTTTTCATGGATGCTTCTGAGGGTTTGGGAATATTTACAAAAATATAGGAGGAAGATCTAGGCCAGGGGGTGACCAAGGGGCCCACAAGGTAGGGGCACGCCCTACCACCATGTGCGCGCCCTCCACCCTTGTCACCGCCTCGTGGGGTTTTAACTTGCACTCCAAGTCTCCTGGGTGTCTTCTGGTCCAAGAAGAATCATCGTGAAGTTTTATTCCAATTGGACTCTGTTTAGTATTCCTTTTCTGCGAAGCTCAAAAACAAGGAAAAACAAAAACTGGCACTGGGCTCTAGGTTAATAGGTTAGTCCAAAAAATAATATAGAATAGCATATTAATGCATATAAAACATCCAAAACAGATAATATAATAGCATGGAACAATAAAAAATTATAGATACGTTGGAGACGTATCAAGCATCCCCGAGCTTAATTCCTGCTCGTCCTCGAGTAGGTAAATGATAAAAACATAATTTTTTATGTGGAATGCTACCTAACATATTTGTCCATGTAATTTTTTTATTGTGGCATGAATGTTCAGATCCATAAGATTGAAAACAAAAGTTTAATATTGACATAAAAACGATAATACTTCAAGCAAACTAATAAAGCAATCATGTCTTCTCAAAATAACATGGCCAAAGAAAGCCATCCCTACAATATCATATAGTGTGGCTATGCTCCATCTTCATCACACAAAATATTCAGATCATGCACAACCCCGATGACAAGCCAAGCAATTGTTTCACACTTTGATGTTCTCAAACTTTTTCAACCTTCACGCAATACATGAGCATGAGCCATGGACATAGCACTATAGGTGGAATAGAATATGGTGGTTGTGGAGAAGACAAAAAGAAGGAGCTAATCTCACATCAACTAGGCATATCAACGGGCTATGAAGATGCCCATCAATAGATATCAATGTGAGTGAGTAGGGATTGCCATGCAATAGATGCACTAGAGCTATAAGTTTATGAAAGCTCAAAAAGAAACTAAGTGGGCGTGCATCCAACTCGCTTGCTCACGAAGACCTCGGGCATTTTGAGGAAGCCTATCATTGGAATATACAAGCCAAGTTCTATAATGAAAAATTCCCACTAGTATATGAAAGTGACATCATAGGAGACTCTCTATCATGAAGATCATGGTGCTACTTTGAAGCACAAGTTTGGAAAAAGGATAGTAACATTAACCCTTCTCTCTTGTTCTCTCATTTTTTTGTGGGCTTCTTTGACCTCTTTTTTTCTTTTCTTTTTAATTTTTCGTCCGGAGTCTCATCCCGACTTGTGGGGGAATCATAGTCTCCATCATCCTTTCCTCACATGGGACAATGCTCTAATAATGATGATCATCACACTTATATTTACTTACAACTCAAGAATTACAACTCGATACTTAGAACAAAATGTGACTCTATATGAATGCCTCCGGCGGTGTACCGGGATGTGCAATGGCTCAAGAGTGACATGTATGAAAATTATGAACGGTGGCTTTGCCACAAATACTATGTCAACTACATGATCATGCAAAGCAATATGACAATGATGAAGCATGTCATAAGAAACGGAATGGTGGAAAGTTGCATGGCAATATATCTCAGAATGGCTATGGAAATGCCATAATCGGTAGGTATGGTGGCTGTTTTGAGGAAGGTATATGGTGGGTGTATGGTACCGGCGAAAGTTGCGTGGTACTAGAAAGGCTAGCAATGGTGGACGGGTGAGAGTGCGTATAATCCATGGACTCATCATTAGTCATAAAGAACTCGCACACTTATTGCAAAGATCTATTAGTCATCAAAACAAAGTACTATGCGCATGCTCCTAGGGGGATAGATTGCTAGGAAAAGACCATCGCTCGTCCCCGACCACCACTCATAAGGAAGACAATCAATAGATAAATCATGCTCCGACTTCATCACATAAAGGTTCACCATATGTGCATGCTACGGGGATCACAAACTTTAACACAAGTATTTCTTCAATCCACAATTACTCACTAGCATGACTCTAATATTACCATCCTCATATCTCAAAACAATCATAAGGAATCAAACTTCTCATAGTATTGAATGCACTTTATATGAAAGTTTTTATTATATTCCTCTTGGATGCCTATCATATTAGGACTAAATTCATAACCTAAGCAAATTACCATGCTGTTTAGAGAGAATCTCAAAATAATATAAAGCATGAGATTTCAACAATTTCTATAAAATAAAGCTACCGCCGTGCTCTAAAAACATATAAGTGAAGCACGTGTCCCTCTAAGAAGTTGTGTACAACAAGGATGATTGTGGAAAACTAAAAATCAAAGACTAAAATTATACAAGACGCTCCAAGCAAAACACATATCATGTGGTGAATAAAAATATAGCCTCAAGTAAAGTTACCGATAGACGAAGACGAAAGAGGGATGCCTTCCGGGGTATCCCCATGCTTAGGCTTTTGGTTGTCCTTGGATTTTACCTTGGGGTGCGTTTGGCATCCCCAAGCTTAGGCTCTTGCCACTCCTTATTCCATAGTCCATCAAATCCTTACGCAAAACTTGAAAACTTCACAACACAAAACTCAACAGAAAATCTTATGAGAACCGTTAGTATAAGCAAATAAATCACCACTTTATGGTACTGTTGTGAAATCATTCTTTATTTATATTGGTGTAATATCTACTGTATTCCAACTTCTCCATGGTTCATACCCCCCGATGCTACCCATATATTCATCAAAATAAGCAAACAACACAAAGAAAATAGAATCTGTCAAAAACAGAAGAGTCTGTAGCTATCAAAGAACTTCGAATACTTCTGTAACTCCAAATATTCTGAAAAATTAGGACAACATGGAAAATTTCTATATCAATCTTGTGTAAAATATTCAGATCAAAATCACTCTTCTGTGAATTATGAAAATTATTTTTCTGGGCGCAAAAGTTTTTGGTTTTCCAGCAAGATCAAATCAACTATCATTGTAAGCCGTCCCAAAGGTATTACTTGGCACAAACACTAATTAAAACACAAAAACACATCTAACCAGAGGCTAGATGAATTATTTGTTGAAAAACAGAACCAAAAAAACAAGAACAAAAATAAAATTGGGTTGCCTCCCAACAAGCGTAATTGTTTAACGCCCTTAGCTAGGCATAAAGCATAGATCTAGGTATTGTCATCTTTGGTATGCAATCCATAAGTAGCTCTCATAATAGATTCATATGGCAACTTAATTTTATTTATAGGAAAGTGTTCCATGCCCTTCCTTAACAGAAATTGAAATCTAATGCTTCTTTCTTTCATATCAATAATTGCACCAACTGTTCTAAGGAAAGGTCTAACAAGAATAATAGGACATGTACGATTGCAATCTTTATCAAGAACAATGAAATCTACAGGCACATAATTCCTATTTTCAAAAATAAGAACATCATTAATCCTTCCCATAGGTTTCCTAATAGTGGAATCCGCAAGATGCAAATTTAAAGAACAATCATCAAATTGATGGAAACATAGCACATCACATAAAGTTTTTGGAATCATGGAAACGCTAGCACCCAAATCACACAAAGCATGGCACTCATAATCTTTAATATTAACTTAATAGTAGGTTCCCACTCATCATAAAGTTTTCTAGGGATAGAAACTTCCAATTCAAGCTTTTCTTCAAAAGATTTCATCATGGCATCAACAATATGTTTGGTAAAAGCTTTATTTTGATTATAGGCATGAGGAGAATTCAACATGCATTGAAACAAGGAAATACAATCTATCAAAGAACAATTATCAAAATTAAAATCATTGAAATCCAGAAGAGTGGGTTCATTGCTACTTAAAGTCTTGACCTCTCCAATCCCACTTTTATCAATTTTTGCATCTAGATCTATAAACTCCGAATCATTGGGATGCCTTTTAACTAAAGTTGACTCCTCTCCAGTCCCATCTTTATCAAGATTTACATTGGAAAACAAATATTCAATAGGAGTCACATCAATCACTTTAAGATCTTCATCATTATTTTCATAAAAACTATAAGAACACGCTTTTACAAACCGATCTCGTTTAGCACGCATCTTAGCGGTTCTTTCTTTACATTCATAAATGGAAATTCTCATAGCTTTTGGAGACTCATTAATATCATGCTTGGGTGGAATAGATCTAATTTTCAAAGAATCAATCTCAAGATAAATTTTATCCACGTTCCTAGCCAAATCATCCATCTTAAGCAAATTTTCTTCAACCAAAGCACTAAAACTCGTTTGCAAAATCATAAATTCTTTAACACTATTCTCAAAATTAGAGGACTTCTTATTATAATTTCCATAAGATAGGAATTAGCATAATTGTTAAAGGAATTACTAGGAAATGGCCTAGGATTTAAATTGCCTCTATACACGTTATTACCAAAATTGTTCCTACCAACAAAGTTCACATCCATATATTCATTATTATTCTCGATCAAAGTAGACAAAGGCATATCATTAGGATCAATAGGAGCACTCTTGCTAGCAAATAATTTCATAAGTTCATCCATCTTTCCACTCAAAACATTACTTTCTTCAATCGCATGCACCTTTTTACTAGTAGAAGATCTTTTGGTGTGCCATTGAGAATAATTACCCATAATATTATCTAGGATTTTAGTAGCTTAACATAAAGTAATCTCCATAAAAGTACCTCTTGCGACCGAATCTAAAAGATTTCTAGAAGAAAAATTCAATGCGGCATAATATTTTTGTATGATCATTGATACGTCTCCAACGTATCTATAGTTTTTGATTGTTCCATGCTATTATATTATCATTCTTGGATGTTTTCAATCATTTTATATCATTTTTGGTACTAACCTATTGACATAGTGCCCAATGCCAGTTGCTGCTTTCTGCATGTTTTTTACATCGCAGGAAATCAATACCAAACAGACCAAACGCAGCAAAACTTTTTGAGATTTTTTTGGGCCAGAAGACATCCAGTGGGCCAAGGCTGCACCTGGGGGTGCCTCAAGGAGGGCAGCACCCACCAGAGCGCGCTTGGGGGCCCGACGCGCCTAGTTGGGTTGTGCCCACCTCGGGTGCCCCCTAAACCGCCTCTTTGCTTTTGCTCTATAAATACCCAGTATTCTAGAAACCCTAGGAGAGTCGATGAAAATCAATTCCAGCCACCGCATAGTCCAGAACCACCAGATCCAAGCTAGACACCATCACGGAGGGGTTCACCACTTCCACCGGTGCCTCTTCGATGATGCGTTAGTAGTTCTTTGATGACCTACGGGTCCGTAGTTAGTAGCTATATGGCTTCCTCTCTCCCTCTCTTGATTATCAATACAATGGTCGCTTGGAGATCCATATGATGTAACCCTTTTTGCGGTGTGTTTGTTGGGATTCGATGAACTTTGAGTTTATGATCAGATCTATGTTTTTATCCATGAAAGTTATTTGAGTCTTTTTTGATCTCTTATATGCATGCTTGCTTATAGCCTCATACTTCTTCTCCGATATTTGGATTTTGTTCGGTCAACTTGATCTGTTTATCTTGCAATGGAAAGAGGTGTTTTGTGATGGGTTCGATCTTACGGTGCTTGATCCCAGTGCCAGAAGGGGAAACGACACGTATCTATCGTTGCCATTAAGGATAATAAGATGGGGTCTATTCCAGCATAAAAAGATCTTGTCTACATCATGTCATCATTCTTACTGCATCACTCCGTTTCTCCATAAACTTAATACACTAGATGCATGCTGGATAGCAGTCGACGTGTGGAGTAATAGTAGTAGATGCAGGCAGGAGTCGGTCTACTAATCTTGGACGTGATGCCTATATAATGATCATTGCCTGGATATCGTCATGATTATTGAAGTTCTATCAATTGCCCAACAGTAATTGTTTTCCCACTGTTTGCTATTTTTCTCGAGAGAAGCCACTAGTGAAACCTACGGCCCCTGAGTCTCTTTTTATCATATTTGCCTTTGCGGTCTATTTTCCTTTACATTTGTATTCAGATCTATTAAACCAAAAATACAAAAAAAATACCTTGCTGCAATTTATTTGTTCCGCGATCTATTTTTCCTATCTACTACTTTTACCTCACGTTATTTGCCTATCTTGAGGCGCCGTACCCGAAAGAGTTTGACAACCCCTTTAACACGTCGGGTTGCGAGTCTTTATTATTTGTGTGCAGGTGTTGTTTACGTGGTGTGAGAAGGTTCTCCTACTGGTTCGATAACCTTGGTCCCATCACTGAGGGGAATACCTGCCGTCACTATACTGCATCATCCCTTCCTCTTTGGGGAAATACCGACGTAGTTCTAGCAAACATCAAAAGGAATTTCTGGCGCCGTTGCTGGGGAGGATCTGCAACATCAACCAGGTTCCTAATCAAAAATCTCATCTCCTCGAAATTTACATTATTTGCCATTTGCCTCTTGTTTTCCTCTCCCCCACTTCACAATTTTTTTGCTGTTTTATTCGCCCTCTTTTTCGTTCGCCGTTTTCTTGTCAGATCTGTTTTTGAGTGGAATCTTGTAGTGAAGTCACCATGAGTGATTTTGGTATGGCAGAAATAGATGATGGCCTAACTCCTCAAATGGAGCGTACGGGTAATCTGGATGCCAAAACTTTTGTCTTGGGCAAGGTAACTTTATGGGAAAAGAACATATCCAAGAATTTTTCAATTGTGTCAGAAAATTAAGTCTCGATGATATTCCTATACTTAAAAGGACTAAATCTTATATGGAAGCTATTTCGGCACTTGTTCTGAAACTTGAAACTAGATTTATTCGTACTCATCGTACCTTGCAAATATTGTTCTATGAGTTGTCCGTTATAAAGGATCCTAAAGCTAAAAAGTTAGCCACTCTTGTTTTGATGAATGAATTTGACTACATAATTCGAGAAGCTTGGGAAATCTTTGATTTTTATGGCATGAATCGTGAAAACCCCGTGATTGATGAAATTCTTTATAATAGTGATTATGCTTTAAGACAGTTTCTTGGAGATAACCAAATCTTTGATGAGAATCTTAAAAAGCAAGTCCCCATTTTAGATATGATCCAACAAGTTTTTAACGATGTTAATCAACACTATTCTCGGATCACTGCCGGAAATCAAAGGGGTTATGATAAAAAGCAACCTGATAGTGCTAAGGTTTCCATGGAAAATGTGTTTTATGTTTTATTTACAAAACTTCCAGACACAAATACCTCCAAGGAAAACAAGGATAAGGATGACAAAACTTAGATCCTACGCATTATGCCTACCTAGGGGCGTAAAATGATAGCGGTTGTTGGGAGGCAACCCAATGAATAAATTTATTTTACTTTTTTTTCTGTTCTTGTGTGTTAGCACAATTATGCTGCTGTTATGATTGTGTTTTTTTTGTGTTTTGGTTAGTGTTTGTGCCAAGCAAGGCCTTTGGGTTGATTTGGGTGAAAGTTACAGAAACTTATGCACTCACGAAAATAGTTTTAATAAATCATAGAGACGTGCTTTTGAGTTGATTCTTTTTTAAGAAGATTAATATACAAATTACCCAGGTTTTTCCTAATTTTGCAAGACTTTTGGAGTTACAGAAGTATTCGAAATATTCAGATTGCTACAGACTGTTCTATTTTTGACAGATTCTGTTTTCTTTGCGGTGTGTGCTTGTTTTGATGATTCTATGGTTTTCTTTGATGAGTTTTTGCCATAGAAAATTTGTAATACAGTATATATAATGCAAAAACAAAATAAGAGTAGGTGTGCGACAGTACTTATAGTAGTGGTTTGCTTTCTTATACTAGCAAATCTCATGAAGGTTTTGTTGGAGTTTTGTGTGATCTTACGATGGATGAAGGAATTAGGATGAGTAAAAGGCTAAGGTTGGGGATGCCCGAGGCAACCCAAGATAATATTCAAAGAAGTAGCAAGCAACTAAGCTTGGGGATGCCCCCGAGTGGCATCCCCGCTTTCTTCTAACAACCATCGGTATTTTACTTGAAGCTATATTTTTATTCGTCACATATTATGAGTTTTGCTTGGAGCGTCTTGTATGATATGAGTCTTTGCTTGTTTTGCTTTGTGTTCTAAGTCTTGAATCATTGCTGAACACACCTTTTTGAGAGACCCAAAAATTATGCTATGCTTGTTCCTATGCTTCACTTAAATTTTTAGAGACATGGATTTGCTCTAGTGCTTCACCTATATCTTGTTGAGCACGGTGTGCTTTGTTATTTTTGAAGAAATGCTCTCACGCTTCACTTAGATTTATTTGGGAGCTAGTAAAATTTTAAGAAATTCTCTCTTGCTTAACTTAGATTATTTTGAGAGAAAGAAAAAAAGTATGCTCATGTTCTTCACTTATATTTGTTTGAGCTTATCAAAAGCAACATATAAAAATAGTCCCAAAGTGATAGATATCCAAGGAGGATATAATAAAAAAATCATGAAGATCATAGGACAAAATAAACTTGATTCTTAGTAATGGTTTTGAGATATGACGATATGATATGTGAGTCATGTTGATGAGTAATTGTGCTTTAGTAAGAATATTGATGTTAAGGTTTGTGATTCCTTATGCAAGCACGAAAGTCAATAGTTATGAAATGAAATTTATATCCTACTTATGGTGCATTATTCGGTGTTACTTATGCTTAATTCTTGGGTATGAGATTTTTCACTTTTTGGTTGGTCGCTTCTCAATCTTTTTGCTAGCCTTCACTTTGCACTAAGTATGATCACTACTTGTGCATCCAAAACCCTTTAAACCAGTTTTGCCTTATGAGTCCACTATACCTACCTATATGCGGTATTTCCATGTCATTTTAAGCAAATTTGCATGTGCCAACTCTAATTTTCAAAATAAATTTCTCTTTTGTGTGCTCTATCGTTTGCAAGGCGGTGAAGGGTGACCAATATTTTCCATGCTAGATGTGTTATTCTCACGATGAGTGTTTATTCACTTATCATTGCACGAGAGTACGGCAAAGGTATTCGGGATGCCCAGTCTCGAAATGAAAAATGAGTGTACTTTATGTTTTCAAATAATAAATTCCCTGGAAAGTGTTGGTACGGAGGGCAACCGTGGATTCGGCTAGCCATGGAAAGTGAAAGTAATGCTGGAAAAAGGAATAAACTTTATTTTCTATTTGGGAACCGCCGATGATGTATCTACCATCGAAAGTGTTAGGATCTCTAAGTCGTATTCGTTGGTGGGAAAAGTATGCCTCCCAAAATATGTTTTTATCTCTCAATTCAAGTATTGAGCTCTGGCACCTCTACAAATCCCTACTTCCCTCCGCGAAGGGCCTTTCTTTTACTTATGCAATTTTTATTTTGAATTTGAGTCTCCATCTTCTCTTATAAAGTACCAACTAAGGGGCACTATGATCGTATTTGAGCATTGGGTGTAGCTAATATTCGAGTGTGTTTCATGAATGGATCAATGATTGAGCATAATGGGCTAGGGATAACTTGCTTTAGTGTTGATATTTTGGAAGACATGGTTGCTTGTTGGTATGCTTGAGTATTAAAGTCTTCATGTCAAAACTAGACTATTTCTTTGAATCATATAAAAGTCCATATGTCCATGCTATAAATAAAATAAATGTGATGAACATGTTAGGCAGCATTTCACATCAAAAATTCTGTTTTTATCATTTACCTACTCGAGGATGAGCAGGAATTAAGCTTGGGGATGCTGATACGTCTCCAACATATCTATAATTTTTTTTATTGTTCCATGCTGTTATATTATCATTCTTGGATGTTTTACAATCATTTTATATCATTTTTTGGTACTAACCTATTGACATAGTGGCTAGTGACAGTTGCTGTTTTCTGCATGTTTTTTACATCGCACGAAATCAATACCAAACGGAGTCCAAACGCAGAGGAACTTTTTGAGGATTTTTTTGGGCTAGAAGACATACAGTGGGCCAGGGCTGCACCTGGGGGCACAGGCGCGCCCAGGTGGGTTGTGCCACCTCGGGTGCCCCCTGAACTGCCTCTTTGCTCTATAAATACCCCAATATTCCAGAAACCCTAGGAGAGTCGATGAAAATGAATTCTATCCGCCGCAGAGTCCAGAACCACCAGATCCAATCTAGACACCATCACGGAGGGGTTCTCCACTTCCATAGGTGCCTCTCCGATGATGCGTGAGTTGTTATTTGTACACCTACGGGTCCGTAGTTAGTAGCTAGATGGCTTCATCTCTCTCTCTCTCTCTCTCTCTCTCTCTCTCTTGATTATCAATACAATGCTCTCTTGGAGATCCATATGATGTAAGCCTTTTTGCGGTGTGTTTGTAGGGATCCAATGAACTTTGAGTTTATGATCAGATCTATGTTTTTATCCATGAAAGTTATTTGAGTCTTCTTTGATCTCTTATATGCATGATTGCTTATAGCCTCGTATTTCTTTTCCGATATTTGGGTTTTATTTGGCCAACTTGATCTGTTTATCTTGCAATGGAAGAGGTGCTTTGTGATGGGTTTGATCTTACGGTGCTTGATCCCAGTGCCAGAAGGGGAAACGACATGTATGCATCATTGCCATTAAGGATAACAAGATGGGGTCTATTTCTACATAAATAGATCTTGTCTACATCATGTCATCGTTCTTATTGCATTACTCCATTTCTCCATGAACTTAATACACTAGATGCATGATGGAAAGCGGTCGATGTGTGGAGTAATAGTAGTAGATGCAGGCAGGAGTCGGTCTACTAATCTTGGACGTGATGCCTATATAATGATCATTGTCTGGATATCGTCATGATTATTTGAAGTTCTATCAATTGCCCAACAGTAATTGTTTTCCCACTGTTTGCTATTTTTCTCGCGAGAAGCCACTAGTGAAACCTACAGCCCCCGGGTCTCTTTTCATCATATTTGCCTTTGCGATCTATTTTCCTTTGCATTTATTTTCAGATCTATTAAACCAAAAATACAAAAATACCTTGCTGCAAATTATTTGTTCCACGATTTATTTATCCTATCTACCACTTCTACCTCACGTTATTTGCCTATCTTGAGGCGTCGTACCCGAAAGGGATTGACAACCCCTTTAACAGGACGAGTTGCGAGTATTTGTTATTTGTGTGCAGGTGTTGTTTACGTGGTGTGAGGAGGTTCTCCTACTGGTTCGATAACCTTGGTCTCATCATTGAAGGAAATACCTACCGTCGCTATACTGCATCATCCCTTTCTCTTTGGGGAAATACCGATGTAGTTCTAGCAGACATCAATCATCCATAAATTTAAACCATGAGTAGGGCAATTCCGTATCATCAATTTCGTCCTCTCCCGAGATTGTGCAACATGTTCATGATCAAGTTGTTTAAAATTCATAATCTCGTTCGCAAGGGAGATGATCTTAGTGGGAGGAAAATACTTGGAAATAAAAGCATCTTTACATTAATTCCATGAATCAATACTATTTTTAGGCAAAGATGAAAACCAAGTTTTAGCACGATCTCGTTGTGAGAACGGAAATACCTTCAATTTAACAATATCATAATCCACATCTTTCTTCTTTTGCATATCACATAAATCGACGAAACTGTTTAGATGGGATGCGACATCTTCACTAGGAAGGCCAGAAAATACATCTTTCATAACAAGATTCAGCAAAGCGGCATTAATTTCACAAGATTCCGCACTAGTGGCGGGAGCAATCGGAGTACTAATAAAATCATCATTATTAGTATTCGAAAAGTCACACAAGTTGGTATTCTCTTGATTCATCGTGATAAAGCAAGCAATCTAACACATGAGCAAACAAAAAGCAAACAAAAAGACGAACGGAAGAAGGGCGAAAGAAAAAGGGCGAATCTTTCAAAAATCATTTTAGAAGTGGGGAGAGGAAAATGAGAGGTGAATGGCGAATAATGTAATGCAAGAGATGAGATTTTTATGATGGGTACTTGGTATGTCTTGACTTGGCGTAGATCTCCTCGGCAATGGCGCCAGAAATTCTTCCTACAACTTCTTGAGCTTGTGTTGGTTTTTCCCTTGAAGTGGAAAGGGTGATGCAGAAAAGTAGAGATAAGTATTTCCCTCGGTTTGAGAACCAAGGTATCAATCCAGTAGGAGAAGAACGCGCAAATCACCAATACCCGCACAAACAATCAAACAACTTGCACCCAACGCGATAAAGGGGTTGTCAATCCCTTCACGGTTACTTGCAAAAGTGAGATCTGATAGAGATAGATAAACAAAATATAAAATATTTTTGGGTTTTTTGGTTTATAGATCTGAAAATAAAAGATTGCAAAATAGTAGATCGGAAACTAATATGATGGAAAATAGTAGAACAAAAACTAATATGATGAAAAATAGACCCGGGGGCCATAGGTTTCACTAGAGGCTTCTCTCATGAAGGCAAATAATACGATGGGTGAACAAATTACTGTCGAGCAATTGATAGAAGAGCGCGAAGTTATGACGATATCCAAGGCTATGCTTATGCAATATAGGCATCACGTTCGTATGAAGTAGACTGACTCCTGCCTGCATCTACTACTATTACTCCACACATCGACCGACTCCTGCCTGCATCTAGAGTATTAAGTTCATAAAGAACAGAGTAACGCATTAAGTAAGATGACATGATTTAGAGGAATAAACTCAAGCAACTAGATGATACCCCACGCTTTGCTGCGGGTACACTTGTTTATATTTCTAAAGAAATCTAAGATAAATACATGAACATATATCGAGTAATAGAGCAAGAGCTAATAGGGTAATCTCTTGCCAAGTACGTAGTGCTTTGCCTGTGTAAAATTTTGAGTTTGAGGTACAAATGCAATAATGTTGTACCATTTTTCAAAGCGTTATCCAGGAGTACCAATAGAGTAGGTATATTAGAGAATCTTTTCACACCTTAGCCTAAGTTGCTAGCTTCACACTCTTTCCTATGAATAAAGATTCTGAGATGGTATAGAGTATAATCCATGCGGATATTCCTGGAATAACTAACTTGGAGTTGCACTAACTAAAATAGAGAGGAATTGTTAATGTAGGATAAAGTCAATCCTGGTTCTAAATTAAACCTGGGCAGAATAAAAGGTAATGTCTGCTTCTCTTATTTTATTGTTTTGAACAGCATCACCATCTACTCTTGATAGGAACAATAGAGAAATATATAAAATTTATAACTCTAAATCACTAAAGAGGGTAGTTGTCTTGGACTGAAAAAGCTACATGTTCATTGTTCCATGCCAAGCTATTGTACCGTACTACATTCAATCCATCACCACATGATAGTGGAACAATTGGAACAAAGATATATGATGTAGAAGCATAATTCCATGTGAACAGCTCGATACAGAAATAAGGGCACTTCCTGTAGCCATTGGCATTGCAACAAATTGTAAGATGTAGGTGTTCAAGCACACTACTGTCAGAAATAATCCTGCATATTGTAGCCATCAGCAAAACTCAATCGAATAGTTTCCACATAGATGTTACTGAAAAAACCAATCATTGTAACATGCATTATTGAGTGCTGCAAGATATAAAGAAGGATTAACACGCCATGCATTAGATGGCCGAAGGCTAAACATAACAAAAATAATAGAAGTGAATCCTGAAACGCACATATGTCTCGAAGAAATAGGGTTCGTGGGAATACGCAGGTAGAGGAATACTATGTGGAACAGCACATCAGATTGAAACCCTTGCAATTGCTGGTCTGTTCAGGTCTTGAAGCAAAGGACTCCTAATAATATCCGCCACCAATTTGTTTCTCTGTGGCCGAAAGGAGAGCCGGGTCGATTGTTCGGGCGAAAGTGAACCAAAGTGCGGGAGAGTTGTAAGGCAACTGAACCAACGGCCAGAGCCAGAGGAGTCCATCAGCAACAGGACCACACGCATAGAGATTCCTGTAGAACAGGTTACAACATCTTGCCGATCTTTGTTTGTGCTTATGATTGAACTGTTGCTACTGATTAACAGTGTGCATACAATAACTTGAGAGACACGAGATGGTGCAGCGGGAACATAGGTAATACAGTAACTTAAGTAACTTCAGGACAGGATGTAGAGGGGATCACCACTGCGGGAGATGCAAAGGTCGAACTCGAGATGTTGTGGTAGAGGTCGCAGTCGATGCCGGCCTGGTCGGGGAGGTTGATGATTATGACGTTGTCTTCCCCTTCCGCTTTCGCCAGCTCAATCGCCATTGTGACCTCCACCTGTCGGTGTCAAAAGCGGTAGATCTTGGGTAGGGGATCTCGAACTATGCGTCTAAGGCTAATGGTAACAGGAGGCGGGGGACACAATGTTTACACAGGTTCGGGCCCTCTCTATGGAGGTAAATGATTGCTGTGATTTGCCTTAGGCTGATATAGAGAGTCTCAATGATCTCTATATCAAAGGTAATTCTTTTTGCCACTTAAGGTAATAATTCTATGAATCACCCTCCTCCAAGATGTCTCATTGTGGTATCGTGGCAACTCAACTCCTTGCTACGTTGACAACCGTTCACCACCTTCTTAAGCGTGAAATTGTTGTCTACCTAGTGAACCTTAGTCATCTGCTTCACTCCATTCCTCTGGATGTGTGCTTCGCGTCTCAGCTTGTGAGATGTTTCTATGTGTCATTCCGTGAGTGGATCCAGAGTTGCTCGATCTTCGAGAAGATTGATCCTTCTAGAGTTTCTTTTCCCTCTAGTTGTCATGTTGGTAGGTGTTCCTGGAGCAAGACATCGAGACAATGATGGTGATCGAATCAACGTTCATTTGAAGTGCACCCTGGAATGTAAAGATTGTGTTCGTTTGCGTTCCCCCTTCATCTTACCCTACGCTTGAAACTCGGGACGAGATTCTTGTTTAGTGGGGGTGAGTTGTCACAGCCCTAGCTTAGACCTTGTCTGTCTTTGCATAAGCATCCATGCATCATGTTTAAATTGTATGAAACTTGAAATGGGGATTCGCCTAAACCCTAGCATCAAAGGAATTCACTAGGTTCAACTAAAATATTTTCAGTGTATCCAAATGGCTTTCAAAAATGTTCATCATTTCTGGAAAATGCTAGAGCCATAACCAGAGGTGTTGCACATTTTTCCATGACATATTTGGTGACTGAATTAAATCATATAGTATTTGCAATTGGGTATTTAAATGCTATATATTATTTTAAGTGCTCAATTAACTCTGAACTTAAGTGTGGGCTGCTAGGAATAATCCTAACAGAGCCCACAACTATTTTCAGGATTTTTGGAAATGTTTTTGTATTTTTAATAAAGCCACAAAGATTACAGAAAATAGAAAACAAAAAATAAAAGAGAGAGAGAGAGTTAGTACCTAGCCTCACTGTGCAGGCACCTAGTCGGCCCAGCTGTGGCCCAGCACTGGAGCTGGCCCAGCCCACCACCGCCTCCTTCCCTGTCATCTTCCTCCTCTGCCAGGAGGACGCGCGTGTGGCCGACGCGCGCGCCCACGCGCCCCGGCCACCTCATGCTTGCCGCCCCCCCTCGACGCCCTGGCCGTCCCTGGTGACGCCACGCATCACCCTCGACCCCCTTACGCTCTCCCCCGTGGTCATCCCCTCCCCTAGACCTCTCTCTCACCCACACGAATGGGTTCGTCGCCGCCGTTCGCCACCACCGCGGCCACCGCCTCCCCCTCGCCTCTCCGACATGCCTAGGAGCTCCGCCACATCGTCCCCGACCTCTCCGCCAAGTCAAGAAAGCCGGGACACACCGCAGCACCGCCCCGTCGCCGTCTTCAACCTCGGACCGCCGGAGATCCCTCTCGTCGCCCCGCTCGCTCCGGTGCTTCCCCGAGCATGCCGAGGCCACCTCTGCACTCGCCGTGAGCTCCTCTACCGATCCCCCCTTCTCCCATCTCCATTAGCTCGTCGTAGCCTTCGTTTCTGTCGAGACCGAGACCTCACCGGCGCCGGACTTGTCACCGTCGTTGTTTTGGTTCGCCTCCATCCAACCGAGCACGCAGAAGTGCTCAGTGCACCCCCAGGAGGCCATAGCACCCCTCCGCACCCCCTTTCGTGCTTCCTAACGCCGCCCCCGTGCTAACCTGAACTCCGGCCGCCGCCTTGGAGCTCGCCGTTGTTGGCTCCGGCCACCATAGTCCCGGCCACCACCACCACTCGATGCACGCCTGCAAGAGATCTCCAACGAGCCGAATAACGGCCTCGTCCGTGCCCTGTGGGCGTTTTCCGAGCCGCGCCGCCGTCTCGGGCCTCGCCGGCGAGTTTGCCTCCGCTGACCAAGTTGACCCTGGGTGGACCCAGTTTAACCCCCTAGGTCTATGACAAGTGGGACCCGCTTGCTAATTAAGTTAGTATTAGGACTAACTAAAAATTAGTTAGACTAATGACACTGACACACGGGACCCACTGGTCAGGTTTGACCTGGACCGTCCCCGTTGACTGCTGACATCACCCTGATGCACTGCTGACATAATAAAACATTTACTGGATTTATTCTTATATAGGAAATTCCACAAAATGCCCTAAACTTCTAAAAATCATAGAAATTAATCTGTAACTCCAAATGAAATAAGTTATATATGAAAAATGATCAGAAAAATCCAATCTATCCATCTGCACTGGTTTAATGCATGTTTAAGCAACTTAAACCTGCTTTTTATATCAAAACATGATAATGCACTTTATTAAGTCATAGTTTCAATTTGAACTTGAACCTTGGGTTCAAACTAACTCAAATCCATCTGATTATAGTTGCATTAGCCCAACACACTCATTTTGCCATGTCATGATCATGCATCATATTGTGCATTGCATTGATTGTGTTCTTTTCTGTGTTGCCGGTATTTGTCCCCTCTCGATAGACGCGATATCGACGATGAGATCGATGACACCGATGAAGAACTATACTATCTTCAGAAGTGCCAGGCAAGCAAAACCCCCTTGTTCATTCTGATACAATCCTACTCTCTCGCTCCTACTCTCTTTTACTGCATTAGGACAACAACGATTCATCTGTTACTTGCTGTGGTAGCTGAACCCCTTTATCCTCTGCATGACCTGTCATTGCCACAGTAAATAGATGAAACCCACTAGCATGAGTAGGAGTTGTTTGAGCCCTGTTGAGCCTACTCATTCATGTTTGTTTGTCATGCCTGCTATTGCTTAGAGTTGAGTCAGGTCTGATTCATCGGGAATGAATCAGAGGTGTGTGAACATGTCCTAATGTGTGTGAGCTAAGTGTGTGAACACGATTTGGTAAAGGTAGCGGTAAGAGGCCATGTAGGAGTACATGGTGGGTTGTCTCATTGAAGCCGTCCTCAGGAACTGAGTTCTGTGTTTGTGATCCATTAAACAACTACTACCATGCATTGGGCCCTGAAATATGACCCCGCTCGACTTCTTAATCACCCTTGTCCTCTATCCAGGAGTTGTAAGTAGTTTCTGGTGTTTGTAGTATGCTGGAGGCCGTGCGCAACGCTGACCGGAGGGGTGGGCTATGATGCGGTAGGCACGTGGCCGGGTATACCGGGCGCCCGTTTGGTGTCGCGGAACCCTGTTCACATTGTTCGGGGCCGTATGTGGAAACCTTGGCCGGACTCCCTGCGGATGGAACCTGAATAGGCAATAAACCTGGAGAGAGACTTGAGTGTTTAGGTAGGTCGTGGTCTACACCCACGTCGGCTTTCGCTTGAAGTCTGCCGAGCACATGTCGTGTGCAGACGCTAAGTGGTGGAAACATGTATGAAGAAGTACACCCCTGCAGGGTTAACATCATCTATTCGAATAGCCGTGTCTGCGATAAAGGACTTCTGGGTTGCCTATAACAGTTCATAGACAAGTGAAAGTGGATACTCTAAAATACGCAAGATAAGCGTGAGTGCTATGGATGCTGTTCTCGTAGGGAGACGGGAGCGGATCCATAGTGGTGTATTGATATGGTGAATATGTGGACTCGTGTGCACCACCTCAAAAAGAGTTACTTGCAGGCGTAGTTCAGGATAGCCACCGAGTCAAAGCTGGCTTGCTGCAGTTAAACCCCACCATCCCCTTGTTGATAATGATGCATATGTAGTTAGTTCTGATGTAAGTCTTGTTGGGTACATTTGTACTCACGTTTGCCTATTTTATGTTTTGCAGAGAGACTTCGGTCTCGCTAGTAGTTCCACGTGGACTTCGACGTTTAGCTTGTTACCTCACCTACGATCTTGTGCCCTCGGCAGGATCTGGTAGATAGTCAGGCTTCTCAGCCTTTTTCATTTGTAGATGTCTGTACTCAGACATGTTAAGCTTCCGCTTGTGCTTTGACTTGTATGCTCTGAATGTTGGGTCATGAGACCCATGTTTGTAATATCTCGCTCCTCGGAGCCTATTGAATAAAATACTTGAATTGTAGAGTCATGTTGTGATGCCATGTTGTATTTGCACATATCGAGCATATTGTGTGTATGTTAGTGAAATGCTTGGTATGTGTGGGATCTGACTATCTAGTTGTTTATCCTTTGTAGCCTCTCTTACCGGGAAATGTCTCCTAGTGCTTCCACTGAGCCTTGGTAGCTTGCTACTGCTCCAGAACACTTAGGCTGGCCGGCATGTGTCCTTCTTCGTTCCTGTGTCTGTCCCTTCGGGGAAATGTCACGCGGTGTCTACCGGAGTCCTGTTAGCCTGCTACAGCCCGGTTTACCGGAGTCCTGCTAGCCCAGTTGCTACAGCCCGGATTCACTCGCTGATGACCAACACGTTCGTTGCTGGGTCATGTATGCCTGTCCCTGTAAGTTAGTTCCACTTTGGATTTACGACTAGCCATGTCAGCCCGGGCTCCTTATCATATGGATGCTAGCGACACTATCATATACGTGTGCCAAAAGGCGCAAATGGTCCCAGGCAAAGGTAAGGCGACACCCGTGGGAATACCGTGCGTGAGGCCGCAAAGTGATATGAGGTGTTACATGCTAGATCGATGTGGCATTGAGTCGGGGTCCTGACAGCTTTGGTATCATAGCTTGACTGCCTGTAGGATTACCAAGCCAAACAGGTCGAAGTTGAGTCTAGAAATTCTTTAGTTATATAAGGGAATTGATTGTGGGATGGAACGTAAGGCTCTTTTTACTCCTTATACCTTATGCCTTCTGATCCGAGTCATCTTATCTTCCTTGCGGGGTTAAGAAACTAGGCTTTCTCTTCTTTCTATTAGGATCACGTGTTACTAATCCGTAGACTTGTGAGATTGTTGGATTTAAGCCTGAGTTCAGTTTCTACTACCTCTGTGTGTTCATAGTTGATCTCGGAACCTTGATATTGTGACAATCGAGTGGTTATGCCACCAGTTGCAGGATGTCTTAATCCTTTTAAGCATTTATAGCCGTTATGCTGTCCGAGTCATCCCAGGTTTCTAAATAGTCTGAAGCATTTGCAAAATCCTTTCCTGCCGTTTCGATGTTCCTTTGGGCCAGATTAACCACACTAAACAGTGAGTTAAGGTACTCTATTGCCTTGACATATATGTTGGAGTTATTATTATGACCCTAGGTGTCTTAGAGTGCCACCTAGTAATCGAACCATGTTTTGCGTTCCCAGTGTGATGATTCTGGCCATTATTCTCGAAAGCATCCCGTGATGCAATTTAGTTAGTAGGTATTCTACTCCTAGGTTTCTGAACCCGAGAATTTCCTACCTACTTCATGTTGTTAGTGTTTGCTAGTTCTTTTAGGGTATTAGTAACCTTTGCGATAGTCCTCAAGGTCCGTGGTATTCCCTTCTTCCAAATACTATGAACCACTTATGGCAGAAGTTTGTTGGATCAAAAGATCACAACAGGAGTGTTTTCGACGAGTTATCCATTCTATATTATGACTCTGCCAGTTCAACATTTCTGCATGGGTTATCCGTAAGAAATATGTTGAACTCGTTCGACATGCTAGTCCATGCATCCACAACTCAGAAAATCATATGTTCTTTTGAGTTGTTCTCTTAGTTGTTTTTGGCCCTCGTCTATCAACTGGTAGTCAGGAGTGGTTGTGCATTCGTGTTCATCGATGCCTTTTACTCCTGTGGTCCGTCAAGCCATTCTATTCTAGAATGACTAGGAGAAACGAGCTCCAGTACCTTGTCCATTTCCAGGATTGGGTCAAAGCAGTCATACTCTGCGGATCAATTGCTAACCCAGCTTTTGTTCTGTTCTACCCTGAAGTATTACCATCTTTATATCAAGAATATCATAGGAATTGCACACCATCCTATGAACTCTTGGTATAGTGATACTTCTCACCATCATTATTCATTCCTCGGTTCCTGTGTTGCTGTAACGGGACAGCCGACAAGTGAATCATGGTGTGTGAAATCAATACTCCTAGCAACTCCGTTGCTTGGTAGTTAAATGGACAATAACCTCATCCTTAGCGAGTTGATTATTGAATCATCACCCTAATGTTGATCGTGCTACCTAGTCCACTTTCTTGGTGCACTCCTTGATTGATGAGCTAGGATTTTGTTAAGTCCTCGCTCATTTGATCATATCGTCTTGCCCTGAAAAGCAAGATTATTCTCGAGCTTAGTAACATATCGGTGGTTCGTCATTTTCCGAATATATTCTCGGAAGTATCACCAGGTCGTTACCTGACTGTTATGTTGAGCTCGTGATCAAGTTGGTTTCATATAAACCACCCCTTCTCCAAGAATCTATGTTGCATACCCCTGAGCTGGTTGGTCAAGCGAAAAAACAACTCGGAGAGTTGGAAGATGGAAGCGTCCGATTTAGTTCATCTTAAGGGATATCTTGTATGTGTGTTGGAGAAAGATGATATCTTCATTGATTGATCCTCATGAACCTATTGTCTTACTCAAATCAAATCAGAACCAACGATGTTCATAATGTTGTGTTACTCGTGGTTAAACCCTTGAGCATACACCATTATATCTTTTGGGTCTGACCAATGCTATCACTTGTTCACATAATTATGGAATTCCGTCTTCATGGAAACCTGGATGAATTGTTGTTGAGCCCATCAGCAACACTGCTACCTTCTCCATGATTCGTGTTGAACATCCAGGTAGTATTGGAAACTTCTAAAAGCATTATCTTCATGTCCCGTGCATGAAGCATATGTTCGGATGAAAGAAGGACTCCCTTTAATTCATGTGCATTTGATGCAAGTTGCCGCCGTGGATTTGAGAAAGTCAATGTTGCTTCCTTTGGAATCATCCCAAATCGGTCATGCATACGTGCGAAGTATTCTGTGGTTCGGAGACTTGCAACCTCCATTCTATATGTGTCCCTAGCACACCAAGCCACTGATTGATTTGGTCAAGGTTAATAAGTTCTAAGTGCTAGTCCCGAAGGTACCAGACGGATTTGTATAAGATCTCATTATCCTCGATGATGGTTCCCCACCAGAACTTGGTAGTGTTTTATTATAAGACTACTACATGGTCATGCTTGTCTGCGACAGCGTGTTCACATGTATGTAGTAGAAACGGCTCATGTTTTGGAGCTTGCTATCGCAGTTCATTCCCCGAGAATCTCGCAACATTATCTCATCGATTTGAGTTGCAAACTTTCATGGTTTTCTTCTAGACGCAATGAGTCTGGAATATCCTGACACCAGCCAGATCTGAATCTCAAGCAGATATGATGGTTGGAATGTGTCCCAAGAATTATAATATTGGTCTCTTTGTAACCCGGTAACGTGGATGTCGTGGGAACCACACCTAGCTGGAAGGCCTATTATTGTAGTGTCTTGGTTGGAGAAGTTGACCACCTCCCCATAGGGATTTCGTAGGATTTACTTCCTAGTTGCTCCTTATGGATATTGTGTTTCCGAAGTCCGACCTTTTACTTGATGTTCTAGATATCAAACCATATCTATGAATGGGATACGCTAGTACGTCAAGGAGAACATTAGAAGCGGAGTGCTAAATGTCTCTCGGTTGATCGTCCAGATTTTGCCCCTTGGCCTCGCTAAGGTGAAATCTGAGAAAGTGTTATCTCTCTTTACATCTGCATCGTCCATCACTATTCATCTTGGTGGTATGTTGTGTTGCCAGGATCCTTGACACGATATTGGTAAAACCTTGATGAATATGGAAATGCTCAAGTTCTTGAGAGCACGCGCAAGCACTAGGTGTTATCATAGTTACTAACCGGGATTGCTCCCCGCTTCCCCGGTTATGCTATAACTTTCCAATAGTGGAATCAGTCTCTACTGTTGAGCCTCTCCCCAGTTACTAGAATCATTCCCAGCATTTGCGCCTTGTTCCTAGCTTGCACTGCCATTGTGCCATCCTACTATGGACTACCTTTCTAAGTAATTACTGATCGGGATCATCCTCAAAGTGGTCATACCATGGGTTCCATCCATTTCCGATGATAAGCAAAATCATCCCTTGTGTTGTCTTCAACAAGGTAATCCACATCATCCATACTAGTCCGAGTATGCCATTCCTTCGACTCCGCCAAACGATTGCTGTGATTTGCCTTAGGCTGATATAGAGAGTCTCAATGATCTCTATATCAAAGGTAATTCTTTTTGCCACTTAAGGTAATAATTCTACGAATCACCCTCCTCCAAGATGTCTCGTTATGGTATCGTGGCAACTCAACTCCTCGCTACGTTGACAACCGTTCACCACCTTCTTAAGCATGAAATTGTTGTCTACCTAGTGAACCTTCATCATCTGCTTCACTCCATTCCTCTGGATGTGTGCTTCGCGTCTCAGCTTGTGAGATGTTTCTATGTCTCATTCCGTGAGTGGATCCAGAGTTGCTCAATCTTTGAGAAGATTGATCCTTCTAGAGTTTCTTTTCCCTCTCGTTGTCATGTTGGTAGGTGTTCCTGGAGCAAGACATCGAGACAATGATGGTGATCAAATCAACGTTCATTTGAAGTGCACCCTGGATCGTAAAGATTGTGTTCGTTTGCGTTCCCCCTTCATATTACCCTACACTTGAATCTCGGGACGAGATTCCTGTTTAGTGGGGGTGAGTTTTCATAGCCCTAGCTTAGACCTTGTCTGTCTTTGCATAAGCATCCATGCATCATGTTTAAATTGTATGAAACTTGAAATGGGGATTTGCCTAAATCCTAGCATCAAAGGAATTCACTAGGTTCAACTAAAATATTTTCAGTGAATCCAAATGGCTTTCAAAAATGTTCATCATTTCTAGAAAATGCTAGATCCATAACTAGAGGTGTTGCACATTTTTCCATGACATATTTGGTGACTGAAATAAATCATATAGTATTTGCAATTGGGTATTTAAATGCTATATATTATTTTAAGTGCTCAATTAATTCTGAACTTAAGTGTGGGCTGCTAGGAATAATCCTAATAGAGCCCACAACTATTTTCAGAATTTTTGGAAATGTTTTTGTATTTTTAATAAAGCCACAAAGATTACAGAAAATATAAAACAGAAAAATAAAAGAGAGAGAGAGAGAGAGAGAGAGAGAGAGAGAGTTAGTACCTGGCCTCACTGTGCAGGCACCTAGTCGGCCCAGCTGTGGCCCAACACTGCAGCTGGCCCAGCCCACCACCGCCTCCTTCCCTGTCGTCTTCCTCCTCTGCCAGGAGGACACGCGTGTGGCCGACGTGCGTGCCCACGCGCCCCGGCCACCTCCTGCTTGCCGCCCCCCCCCCCCCCCCCCCCCCCCCCTCGACGCCCTGGCCGTCCCTGGTGACGCCACGCATCACCCTCGACCCCCTTCCACTCTCCCCCGTGCTCATCCCCTCCCCTGGACCTCTCTCTCACCCACCCGAACGGGTTCGTCGCCGCCGTTCGCCACCACCGCGGCCACCGCCTCCCCCTCGCCTCTCCGACATGCCTAGGAGCTCCGCCACATCGTCCCCGACCTCTCCGCCAAGTCAAGCAAGCCGGGACGCACCGCAGCACCGCCCCGTCGCCATCTTCAACCTCGGACCGCCGGAGATCCCTCTCGCCGCCCCGCTCGCTCCGGTGCTTCCCCGAGCATGCCGAGGCCACCTCTGCACTCGCCGTGAGCTCCTCTACCGATCCCCCCTTCTCCCATGTCCATTAGCTCGTCGTAGCCTTCATTTCCGTCGAGACCGAGACCTCACCAGTGCCGGAGTTGTCGCCGTCGTCGTTTTGGTTCGCCACTGTCCAAACCGAGCACACAGATGTGCTCAGTGCACCCCCAGGAGGCCATAGCACCCCTCCGCACCCCCTTTCGTGCTCCCTAACACCGCCCCCGTGCTAATCCGAACTCCGGCCGCCGCCTTGGAGCTCGCAGTCGTCGGCTCCGGCCACCATAGTCCCGGCCGCCACCACCACTCGACGCGCGCCTGCAAGAGATCTCCAACGAGCCCAATAACGGCCTCGCCCATGCCCTGTGGGCGTTTTCCGAGCCGCGTTGCCGTCTCGGGCCTCGCCGGCGTTGAGTCGTCGGCGAGTTTGACCCCACTGACCGAGTTGACCCCGGGTGGACCCAGTTTAACCCCCTGGGTCTATGACAAGTGGGACCCGCCTGCTAATTAAGTTAGTATTAGGACTAACTAAAAATTAGTTAGACTAATGACACTAACACGCGGGACCCAGTGGTCAGGTTTGACCTGGACCATCCCTGTTGACTGCTGATGTCACCCTGATGCACTGCTGATGTAATAAAACATTTACTGGATTTATTCTTATATAGGAAATTCCAGAAAATGCCCTAAACTTGTAAAAATCATAGAAATTAATCTGTAACTCCAAATGAAATAAGTTATATATGAAAAATGATTAGAAAAATCCAATCTATCCATCTGCACTGGTTTCATGCATGTTTAAGCAACTTAAACCTGCTTTTTATATCAAAACATGATAATGCACTTTATTAAGTCATAGTTTCAATTTGAACTTGAACCTTGGGTTCAAACTAACTCAAATCCATCTGATTATAGTTGCATTAGCCCAACACACTCATTTTGCCATGTCATGATCATGCATCATATTGTCCATTGCATTGATTGTGTTATTTTCTGTGTTGCCGGTATTTGTCCCCTCTCAATAGACATGATACCGACGATGAGATCGATGACACCGATGAAGAACTATACTATCTTCAGAAGTGACAGGCAAGCAAAACCCCCTTGTTCATTCCGATACAATCCTACTCTCTCGCTCCTGCTCTCTTTTGCTGCATTAGGACAACAACGATTCATCTGTTACTTGCTACGGTAGCTGAACCCCTTTATCCTCTGCATGACCTGTCATTACCACAGTAAATAGATGAAACCTACTAGCATGAGTAGGAGTTGTTTGAGCCCTGTTGTGCCTACTCATTCATGTTTGTTTGTCATGCCTGTTATTGCTTAGAGTTGAGTCAGGTCTAATTCATCGGGAATGAATCAGAGGTGTGTGAACATGTCCTACTGTGTGTGAGCTAAGTGTGTGAACACGATTTGGTAAAGGTAGCGGTGAGAGCCCATGTAGGAGTACATGGTGGGTTGTCTCATTGAAGCCGTCCTCAGGAACTGATTTTTGTGTTTGTGATCCATGAAACAGCTACTACCATGCATTAGGCCCTGAAATATGACCCCGCTCGACTTCTTAATCACCCTTGTCCTCTATCCAGGAGTTGCAAGTAGTTTCTGGTGTTTGTAGTATGCTGGAGGCCGTGCGCAGTGCTGACCGGAGGGGTGGGATGTGATGTGGTAGGCACGTGGCTGGGTATACCGGGCGCCCGTTTGGTGTCGCGGAACCCTGTTCACATCGTTCAGGGCCGTATGTGGAAACCTCGGTCGGACTCCCTGCGGATGGAACATGAATAGGCGATAAACCTGGACTAGAGACTTGAGTGTTTAGGTAGGTCGTGGTCTACACCCACGTCGGCTTTCGCTTGAAGTCTGCCGAGCACATGTCGTGTGCAGACGCTAAGTGGTGGAAACATGTATGAAGAAGTACACCCCTGCAGGGTTAACATCATCTATTCGAATAGCCGTGTCCGCGGTAAAGGACTTCTGGGTTACCTATAATAGTTCATAGACAAGTGAAAGTGGATACTCTAAAATACGCAAGATAAGCGTGAGTGCTATGGATGGTGTTCTCGTAGGGAGACGAGAGCGGATCCATAGTGGTGTATTGATATGGTGAATATGTGGACTCGTGTGCACCACCTCAAAAAGAGTTACTTGTAGGCATAGTTCAGGATAGCCACCGAGTCAAAGCTGGCTTGCTGCAGTTAAACCCCACCATCCCCTTGTTGATAATGATGCATATGTAGTTAGTTCTGATGTAGGTCTTGCTGGGTACATTTGTACTCACGTTTGCCTATTTTATGTTTTGCAGAGAGACTTCGGTCTCGCTAGTAGTTCCGCGTGGACTTCGATGTTTAGCTTGTTACCTCAGCTACGATCTTGTGCCTTCGGTAGGATCTGGTAGATAGTCAGGCTTCTCAGCCTTTTTCATTTGTAGATGTCTGTACTCAGACATGTTAAGCTTCCTCTTGTGCTTTCACTTGTATGCTCTGCGGTCATGAGACCCATGTTTGTAATATCTCGCTCCTCGGAGCCTATTGAATAAAATACTTGAGTTGTAGAGTCATGTTGTCATGCCATGTTGTATTTGCACATATCGAGCATATTGTGTGTATGTTATTGAAATGCTTGGTATGTATGGGATCTGACTATCTAGTTGTTTATCCTTTGTAGCCTCTCTTACCAGGAAATGTCTCCTAGTGCTTCCACTGAGCCTTGGTAGCTTGCTACTGCTCCGGAACACTTAGGCTGGCCGGCATGTGTCCTTCTTCGTTCCTGTGTCTGTCCCTTCGGGGAAATGTCACGCGGTGTCTACCAGAGTCCTGTTAGCCTGCTACAGCCCGGTTTACCGGAGTCCTGCTAGCCCAGTTGCTACATACCGGATTCACTCGCTGATGACCAACACGTTCGTTGCTGGGTCATGTATGCATGTCCCTGTAAGTTAGTGCCACTTTGGGTTTACGACTAGCCATGTCAGCCCGGGCTCCTTATCATATGGATGCTAGCGACACTATCATATATGTGTGCCAAAAGGCGCAAACGGTCCCGGGCAAAGGTAAGGCGACACCCGTGGGAATACCGTGCGTGAGGCCGCAAAGTGATATGAGGTGTTACATGCTAGATCGATGTGGCATTGAGTCGGGGTCCTGACAAACCGTGCCGTTAGTATGACTCCTCGGTTTTAGGCAAGTTCCAAACGGCCACGTGGAGGACGCTTGATATTCACCCTCTTTATAAAGAGGCAAAGACATGTCCTTTTCTTTCCACGCTCGATCCTTCCCTTCCCCTACCTCGAGTTCCAACACCCAAGGTTTAGTCCAAGTGCTCCGGACCTTCAACCATGTCCGGATCCAACCTTCAAGGCCGGTGGATGGCCTCTTCCATCACAGAGGAGGACATCAAGAAGCTTAGGGAGGCTAGGTATCTGACCGCCGAAATCCTTCACAGGCTACCTGCTCAATGGCAGGTTATCCCCACTCCCGAACCCAACGAGAGTGTTGTATTCATTTCCCACTTCCTCCGAGGGCTAGGCTTTAGTCTTAATTCCTTCGTTAGAGGGCTCATGTTCTATTACGGGCTATATTTCCATGATCTAGCTCCAGATTCCTTTCTTCACATCTCATTTTTTATCGTCGTGTGTGAGGCCTTCCTCTGCATTATCCCGCACTTTGGCTTATGGCTCAATACCTTCAATGTGAAGCCGAAGATGATCGACGGGCAACACGCGGAGTGCGGAGGCGCTATAATAAGCAAAGGTGCCGACGCCCCATGTCCAAAGGGTTCCTTCCCGGAGGTGTCCGACCTATGGCAGCGGGAGTGGTTTTATATCATAGCACCCCGAGGTACAAAGCGGACAGCCGCCCCAGCCTTCTGCTCTGCCCCTCCGCCCCAACTTGCATCATGGGTCAACAAAGGGCTGGACTGGGGGCCAGTTAATGACTTGCTGACATTGCAAAGCCGCACCCGAGACCTCCTCAAGAGGGATATCAGTCTCGTCAAAGTTATTCAAATAATGTTAGTTCGTCGGGTCCTACCATGCCGACGTCGATCTCTTTGTATGTGGGAGTTCAACCCGGAAGGACCGCAAGCCATCCAACACTTCTTCGGCCAAACACTCGAAGGGATGTATCGATTATTCTTCGGATCACGAATAAAGTGTCCGGACACCACCGAGGATGCGGGTCTCAACTGCAACCGTCCAGATACCGAAGAAAGTAACTCTGCGATCGAACATGTTGTCATTATATTTGTCACAACATTATTCTGACAAATTACCCCCGGACAGGACTGGATAAGAAAGGCGGAGAGGATCAGGTGTTCGGCCCCTCTTCCTGAAGGCTCGTCGGATCCTGTTCTAACCAGGATGTTGGCTTGTGCACCTTATCAAGTGCCATCAGGAGAAGACGAGGATAGGAATAGAGAAGCCAAAAGCGGGCTTCATACGCTACACATCCGAACCGGGGGAACTAGCGCCTCCACGTCAGAGGATGATCGGGGAGGTGAACCTAGAATCCCCTCTCCCTACGGGAAGAAAAGGGCCGCCCCTGAGGACATGGAAACGGAGGTTTCCAAACAAGGGAAGCAACCTTCGCCAGGGGGCCTGCCCTAGAGGGCATCCTTAGTGCACAGCGCCCACAAGGGGGCCAGCCATCAACCGAACTGTAAGTAATCAAAGGCACATTAGTAGATATGCCCTGCTCTTTTCCTGAGAATAACGACCGAGACATATGTTTTGCAGTCCGGCTCATAGCCCTTCTCAACAATGTTCGTCCTCGAGGGATCTTCTTCCGGATATGATGGAGAGCGAAACGCCTCCTCCTGCTTCCCCGCCTCATGAGACGGACGACCCTGAGGTGTCGTCACGGAGGATTTCTCCTGATCCGCAAAGGCTAGAAGTTAACTCTTCGGCCGCCCGAAGTCTGGAGTTCTCGGCTCCTAAGGAGACCGACAGAAAAAGCCCGGGATTATCTGGTGTACAACCGGACACATTGATAGGTCTTCTGGAGCAAGGGCTATCTCAGAGGCACATCGTACCTTAATGGGTACGGTGGTTGAGAGGATTTCATCCGCAAAAAGCGGGTTGAATGAAGCTTTTAAGAGCCTCTAAGAGGCTTTGAGGTACGCAAAGTAATATATATATTTTTGATTGTACCACACACGCAAGGTGTACTTTGTATAGACAGTAGCCCCTGAGACTCTGGTTGCTGTCCAGACGAGGCAAGCAGAGGATCATAGTCTCAGGTACTGATAGCGCTGCTCTTGTGTGCAGGCGGCTGCAGATCTGGCGGCTGGCCGGACTGCTGAATTTGTCGAACTGAGGCGGCAACTTGATGTGGCGGATGCGGACATCACGCTTGTGAACAAGTGGCTTGACGAGGCACAGGGTATGTATATTTGGGTGGTCAGCAAATATTAATAAGAGCATGATGCCAGTATTTATAATATGCTTTAACTGCAGATGGAGCTGCCGCCATGGAGACCCTTCGGGCAGAACTTGCCCAGGCCAAGGAGCAAGCCAGGAGAAGTGATGCGGCCGCCCTGAATGCAGCCGAAGAGTTAAAAGCCGAATAGGCTACTTATCGCCAGAGCGAAGATAAAATAGCCAACATGGCTCTTGAGCTGCAAAATGCCGCCAGCCGATATGAGCTCCTCGAAAGGGAAAGCCAAACAAAAACGGCTGACCTAAAGAAGGCCTTGGCAGCAGCCAAGGTAACTCGCTCTAAAATCAGAGCGGCGCGGGAGGAGCTTCGTCAAGCCGGTGATATCGCGGCTGGGAAGCCATTTTTGTTGCGAACGAAGTTTGGCATCCGAAGTATGCCCCTCTTGATCAACTATGGAGTTCTGCAGACGCATACTTGGATTTATCAAAGAGTGCTGCTGATGGGACTGAGTATTTCAAAGATCAGAAAGATCATGAGGTGGAAAGATTGTTTTGGTCGCAGTTCAGTAATCCAAGGCGTCTGCTGCTGTTGAATGAGCAAATGGCTGAGTGGGCCGAGCTCCATAGGTTGTCCGGGCTTGCCATGAAGGCTGTCGTGGACCATCTGTGGCCGAAGGAGCCTGGGTAGTTATTTTGGTTTGGTGCAACAATTTCTTCGTGCTGTGCCGCATATCAATGCTTTCAAGAGGTCGGTGTGCAGAGAGGGTGCACGGATGGCTCTTGCCCGTGTTAAGACATATTGGGCAGCGATGGAGGCCACCGATGTTGCAACCAGGGGTCCGCCCGGGGGTCAGGACTCGCCCGAGCACTATTTTGAAGAAGTCCTAGAAGGTGCCTATTTAATAGAGGCTCAGTGCTCAAAGAGTACCATGTTCCAGTGACATGTATCTTGATTGTAAAAACAACGCTATTTTGATTATAAAGGCTATATTTATACTTTTGCCCGTAAAGTATTGTAGTGCCTCCTGTGCGGCCGTTTATGTATGTATATAACCTGAAAGTTTGAAGTCGTCGGCTTCAGCCCCCATGCATATAATGCGGGGGTGTTCGGTAAAGCGCGTAATCACACTTGATCCAACATCTTGGTCCGTTAAGGAGGTGATAGCGTGGCGAACAAGGCAATCGGAATATATAGCTTTAACACTTTCACTTAGCCATAGGAGTTTGATGCTGGGGCTACTATATAGCCCCTGGTACATCCGCGTTCATCCGAATACGGTGTGCATACATACGTGACCAGGAAATCGGTCCTTCGTTAATGCGGAGGAATCGTGAAGATTCTGCTGAGTCATCGAGTGGTTGACCAGTCTCTTGCTTTATCATGACAGTCAGTTTTCGGCTTTCTCTACTGAGGTGCTGATAACCCACAAGTATAGGGGATCAATTGTAGCCTCTTTCGATAAGTAAGAGTGTTGAACCCAACGAGGAGCCAAAGGTAGAACAAATATTCCTCAAGTTCTATCGATCACCGATACAACTCTATGCACGCTTAACGTTCGCTTTACCTAGAACAAGTATGAAACTAGAAAGACTTTGTAGGTGTTGTTGGACAGGTTTGCAAGATAATAAAGAGCACATAAATAAAAACTAGGGGCTGTTTAGATAAAGAAGCAATAAAGTAAATATAGAGAGTGTGGAAAAGTGGTGGTAGGAGTTGTGAAATTGTCCCTAAGCAACTAACTACTTTACTAGACCGATAGCAAGTTTTATGTGGGAGAGGCATAAGCTAACATACTTTATCTTCTTGGATCATATGCACTTATGATTGGAACTCTAGCAAGCATCCGCAACTACTAAAGATCATTAAGGTAAAACCCAACCATAGCATTAAAGCATCAAGTCCCCTTTATCCCATACGCAACAATCCCCTTACTCGGGTTTAAGCTTCTGTCACTCTAGCAACCCACTATAAGCGAATCATGAACGTATTGCAACACCCTAAAGCGGGAATCCCTCACGCTTGCGCGACACAGAGGGCACAATAGGACAGCAACATAACCACAAGCAAATTAAACCAATCATAGCAATTCATCAATCACCGGTACGACAACAAAAATCTACTCAGACATCATAGGATAGCAACACATCATTGGATAATAATATGAAGCATAAAGCACCATGTTCAAGTAGAAGGTACAGCAGGTTGCGGGAGAGTGGACCGCTGAATATAGATGGGGGAAGGTGATGGAGATGTTGGTGAAGACGATGGAGCTGTTGGTGAAGATCACGGTGATGATGATGGCCCCCCTGGCGGCGTTCCGGCGCCACCGAAAGCAAGGGGGAGAGAGCCCCCCTTCTTCTTCTTCTTCCTTGATCTTCTCCCTAGTTGGGAGAAGGGTTTCCCCTCTGGTCCTTGGCTCCCATGGCGTGGAAGGGGCGAGAGCCCCTCCGAGATTGGATCTATCTCTCTGTCTCTCTCTGTTTCTGCGTTCTCAGATCCTTCCCCTTCACCGTTTCTTTTATATCCAGAGATCCGTAACTCCGATTGGGGTGAATATTTCACCCATATTTTTCTCATAAAATTAGCTTTCTTGCGGCAAAAGAAGAGCGTCAACTGCCTTACGGGGTGCCCACGAGAGTCCAGGGCACGCCTGCCCCCCTGTCTCGTGGCCCCCTCGGGCAGCGTCTCGCGTTGATTCTTTCTCCCAAAAATCACAAATATTCCAAAATAATTCTCCGTCCGTTTTTATCCCGTTTAGACTCCGTTTGATATTGGGTTTCTGCGCAACATAAAACATGCAACAAATAGGAACTGGCACTCTGCACTGGATCAATATGTTAGTCCCAAAAATAGTATAAAAAGTTGCCAAAAGTATATAAAAGTTGAATAATATTGGCATGGAACAATCAAAAATTATAGATACGACGGATACGTATCAGCATCCCCAAGCTTAATTCCTGCTCGTCGTCGAGTAGGTAAATGATAAACAAGATAATTTTTGATGTGGAATGCTACCTAGCATAATCTTGATCATATATCTAATCATGACATGAATATTAAGACACGAGTGATTCAAAGCAATAGTCTATCATTTGACATAAAAACAATGATACTTAGGGCATCCCAAGAAACAATCATGTCTTTCAAAATATCAATGCTAAAGAACGCTATCCCTACAAAATCATATAGTTAGGTCATGCTTCATTTTCATCACACAAAATACTCCCATCATGCACAACCCCGGTTTCAGCCAAGCAATTGGTTCATACTTTTTAATGCGCTTCAACTTTTTCAACCCTCACGCAATACATGAGCGCAAGCCATGGATATAGCACTATAGGCCGAATAGAATATGATGGTGGAGGTTTATGTGGGGAAGACAAAAAGAGAGAAAGTCTCACATCGACGCGGCTAATCAACGGGCTATGGAGATGCCCATCAATTGATGTCAATGCGAGGAGTAGGGATTGCCATGCAACGTATGCACTAAGAGCTATAAGTGTATGAAAGCTCAAACTGGAAACTAAGTGGGTGTGCATCCAACTTGCTTGCTCATGAAGACCTTGGGCATTTGAGGAAGCCCGTCATCGGAATATACAAGCCAAGTTCTATAATGAAAATTCCCACTAGTATATGAAAGTGATAACTCAAGAGACTCTCTATATGAAGAACATGGTGCTATTTGAAGCACAAGTGTGGTAAAAGGATAGTAACATTGCCCCTTCTCTCTTTTTCTCTCATTTTTTTATTTTCTCTTTTTTTTGGTGGGCTTCTTTGGCCTCTCTTTTTTATTTGGGCTTCTTTGGCCTCTTTTATTTTTCATAAAGTCCGGAGTCTCATCCTGACTTGTGGGGCAATCATAGTCTCCATCATCCTTTCCTCATTGGGGCAATGCTCTAATAATGATGATCATCACACTTTTATTTACTTACAACTCAATATTACAACTCGATATCTAGAACAAAGATATGCCTCTATATTAATGCATCCGGCGCTGTACCGGGATGTGCAATCATCTAGCGTAGCAATGACATCAAAAAACAGACAAGCCATGAAAACATCATGATAGCTATCTTACGATCATGCAAAGCAATATGACAATGAATTCTCAAGTCATATATATGATGATGATGGAAGTTGCATGGCAATATATCTCGGAATGGCTATGGAAATGCCATGATAGGTAGGTATGGTGGCTGTTTTGAGGAAGATATAAGGAGGCTTATGTGTGATAGAGCATATTGTATCGCGGGGTTTGGATGCACCGGCGAAGTTTGCACCAACTCTAGAGGTGAGAAAGGGCAATGCACGGTACCGTAGAGGCTAGCAAATTGCGGAAAGGTAAGAGTGCGTATAATCCATGGACTCACATTAGTCATAAAGAACTCATATACTTATTGCAAAAGTCTACTTGCCCTCTAAGCAAAGTACTACTACGCATGCTCCTAGGGGAAGGGTTGGTAGGAGTTAACCATCGCGCGATCCCGACCTCCACACATAAGGAAGACAATTAAAAGAGCACCCCATGCAACAAATTTGTCACACAACTTTTACCATACGTGCATGCTACGGGAATCACAAACCATAACACCAATATCCTTACTAAACACAACCATCTACTAGAACCTCCCACATATTATCATCTCTATATCGCAAAACTATTGCAAGGAATCAAACATATCATATTCAGTGATCTACAAGTTTTATGTAGGATTTTATGATTAACCATGTGAATGACCAATTCCTGTCATCTCTCTAAATTGATATAAGTGAAGCAAGATAGTTTAATTATTTCTACAAAAGATATGCCCACACTCTAACAAATATAAGTGAAGCAAAAGAGCATTCTACAAATGGCGGTTTTCTATGTGAAGAGAAATAGTCAATCCAAACTTCAAATGATATAAGTGAAGCGCATGAAGCGTTCTATAAAGCCATACTCAAAAGATATAAGTGAAGTACAATGAGCATTCTATAAATCAACCAAGGACTATCTCATACCAGCATGGTGCATAAAAGAAAAATGAAGACTAAATGCAAAAGACGCTCCAAGACTTGCACATATCGCATGAACGAAACGAACCCGAAACATACCGATACTTGTTGAAGAAAGAGGGGATGCCTTCCAGGGCATCCCCAAGCTTAGACGCTTGAGTCTCCTTGAATATTTACTTGGGGTACCTTGGGAATCCCCAAGCTTGAGCTCTTTACTCTCTTCCTTTTCCTCATATCGAGACCTCCTCGATCAAACACTTCATCCACACAAAACTTCAACAGAAAACTCGGTAAGATCCGTTAGTATAACAAAGCAAATCACTACTCTAGGTACTGTTGCAAACCAATATTTTGTTTTTGCATTGATTCTACTGTAATATAACTTTTCCATGGCTTAATCCACTGATAGAAATTGATAGTTTCATCAAAACAAGCAAACTATGCATCAAAAACAGAATCTGTCAAAAACAGAACAGTCTGTAGCAATCTGAACATTCACCATACTTCTGGTACCCCAAAAATTCTACAAAAAATAGGAAAAATAAATAATTTGTACAGAAAGACAGTGAAATAAGAATCAGAACCGTTTGACGTTCCAGTAAAAAATTTAAAATCGCGCACTACGGCCAAAGTTTCTGTCCTGCACCGTACAAACCAACAAGCATTGTAAACATCCTAAAGGCAAACCTTGGCACATTATTTTTATAATACAATGTAATAGTACAAGGGATAATTATTTTTGATGAAATGTTTCTGTAATTAATATTCACAAAGTTTCCGTGAGCATGAACAAAGTTCAAGGAGCTCTCCCACTTCAACAATGCTTGTCTCTCTCACTTTCACTTTCCTTTTTGAAAAGTTTTTTGTTCCCCTCTTTATTTATTTTTGTTTTTAGACTATATGAAAGCACTCAACAGAAATAAATGACTCTCTAAAACTTCCGGGTTGTCTCCCTGACAGTGCTTTCTTTAAAGCCATTAAGCTAGGCATATGGTGCTCAAGTAATGGATCCACCCGGGTCCCAAGGTATATCAAAGCCAATTTTAATTAACAATGATTTGTAATTTAGTAGTGAGCACAAAGTAACATATATCATGCAACAACAAAGTCTAACTCTCTTCCTATGCATCAGCATGTCATAAAAGAACAATTCATGCACACCAAGTAAAGGCCAATGCATAGTATAAGCAGTTTCTTGCAATTTTATCATATTGGAAACATAGAGAGGTGGAGATATTGTTCCTCTCTTATAATAATTGCAAGTAGGAGCAGCAAGCACATGCATATTATATCTACCAAAATTATCATGTGCAACAGTAAAAGGCAACCCATCAATATAATCCTTAATAAGCACAAACTTCTCCGATATAGTGTTGTTGGGAGAATTAAAAAAGATAATAGGACTATCATGTGTGGGTGCAATAGCAACAATTTCATGTTTAACATAAGGAACTATAGCAAGTTCATCTCCATAAGCATAATTCATATTGGCATCTTGGCACAAGCATAGCAAGCATCATCAAAAAGGGGTATTCAAGAGAATCAACGGGATCATAACAATCATCATAGCAATCATCCTTCGGTAAGCACGAAGGGAAATTAAACAATGTATGAGTTGAAGAGTTACTCTCATTAGAAGGTGGGCACGGGTAGCTAATCCGCTCTTCCTCCTTTTGTTCTTCGCTCTCCTCATCATATTTTTCATCCAATGAGCTCACAGTTTCATCAATTTCTTCTTCCATAGATTCCTGCAAAATATTATTCTCTTCTTGGACAGCGGAGAATTCCTCAATATATGGTTTAACATAGGCATTAGAAGCATAATTATCATTACAATATTCAAGTATGGCAAAATTTTCAGATTTGTAAAGAGTGGCATCATACTTTTCAATCAAAGAAGCATTTCATAAGCACCCTTGAAAGCAACAAATTCTTCAATTTGTTGAACATCATAGTAATTATAAACACCCTTAGCATACGTAGGTATGATCCCATTATCACTAAACTCACATTGGTAGGGAAGGTGTTTCTTAGGGTTTTGAGAACAACAAGTAAAATCATATATTTCACATAAAGTCCAAGCATAACATTGCAAACGATGAATTTGATCCAGTAAAAGTTTCCCTTTTTCAGATATACGGCGTCGCACATAACAAGCATTCTCATCTAAAGATTTGCCCACAACTAAGCTAGTGGGGGTTTCAGCACGAGCCCAAAGGGATCGAAGATGATCCAAGTAAAAAGCTTCAGGAGTGTGATAGATTTTGAGTGGTTCTTCAACCATTGGTGTAGTAGGTACAACTAATTTTTTTGGTATTTTGCGTTTCCTACACATAACTTAAGATAGAAAACAACTAAGAACAGCAAATAAAAATTACTTAGTGATAAAGCAAACAAGCGCACACGAGAATATTCACCCCACACTATGACTCCCCGGCAACGGCGCTAGAAAAAGGTCTTGATAACCCACAAGTATAGGGGATCAATTGTAGCCTCTTTCGATAAGTAAGAGTGTCAAACCCAACGAGGAGCTAAAGGTAGAACAAATATTCCCTCAAGTTCTATCGACCACCGATACAACTCTACGCACGCTTAACGTTCGCTTTACCTAGAACAAGTATGAAACTAGAAAGACTTTGTAGGTGTTGTTGGATAGGTTTGCAAGATAATAAAGAGCACGTAAATAAAAACTAGGGGCTGTTTAGATAAAGAAGTGATACGTCTCCAACGTATCTATAATTTTTGATTGCTCCATGCTACTTTATCTAAAGTTTTAGCTAATATTGGGCTTTATTATCCACTTTTATATTATTTTTGGGACTAACCTATTAACCGGAGGCCCAACCCAGATTTGCTGTTTTATGCCTATTTCAGTGTTTCAAGGAAAAGGAATATCAGACGGAGTCAAAACGGAACGAAATCAACTGGAGAAGTTAATTTTGGAAGGAAACCAATCTGTTGGGCTTGGAGTGCACGTCAGGGGATTCCCGGGCTGCCCACGAGGGTGGGGGGCGCCCCTCCCCCCTGGGCGCGCCCCCCTACCTCGTGAGCACTCCGAGGGTCCACCGACGTACCCCCTGCACCCATATATACCTACGTACACTAAAACTTCCAGAACAGAAGATAGATCAGGAGTTCCGCCGCTGCAAGCCTCTGTAGCCACCAAAAACCAATCGGGACCTTGTTCCGGCACCCTGCTGGAGGGGGATCCCATCACCGGAGGCCATCTTCATCATCCTGGCGCTATCCATGACGAGGAGTGAGGGAGTCCTGGACTAGGGGGTGTCCGGATAGCCAAACTATCATCATTGGCCGGACTCCAAGACTATGAAGATACAAGATTGAAGACTTCGTCATGTGTCCGGATGGGACTTTCCTTGGCGTGGAAGGCAAGCTTGGCAATACGGATATGTAGATCTCCTACCATTGTAACCGACTCTATGTAACCCTAGCCCTCTCCGGTGTCTATATAAACTGGAGGGTTTTAGTCCATAGGACGAACAACAATCATACCATAGGCTAGCTTCTAGGGTTTAGCCTCCTTGATCTCGTGGTAGATCTACTCTTGTACTACCCATATCATCAATATCAATCAAGCAGGAGTAGGGTTTTACCTCCATCGAGAGGGCCCGAACCTGGGTAAAAACATCGTGTCCCTTGTCTCCTGTTACCATCCGCCTAGACGCACAGTTCGGGACCCCCTACCCGAGATCCGCCGGTTTTGACACCGACATTGGTGCTTTCATTGAGAGTTCCTCTGTGTTGTCACTCATAGGCCCGATGGCTCCTTCGATCATCAACAATGACGCGGTCCAGGGTGAGATTTTTCTCCCCGGACAGATCTTCGTATTCGGCGGCTTTGCACTGCGGGCCAATTCGCTTGGCCATCTGGAGCAGATCGAAAGCTACGCCCCTGGCCATCAGGTCAGATTTGGAAGTTTGAACTATATGGCCGACGTCCGCGGAGACTCGATCTTCGACGGATTCGAGCCACAGCCGAGCACGCCGCACTATCACGATGGGCATGATTTAGCTCTGCTGTCGGACAGTGTCCTGGAGGCCGCACGAGAGTCCGCTCCGCCCCTTAACTCGGTGCCGACTGCGCCGATCGAGGATGGGTGGCTAGACACCGCCTCGGGGGCTGCTACCTCTACGGCGATGGAGCCGAATACCGACCCTGTCCCTTGCGAAGCTCGTGACTCCGAGGTGCCGGACTCCTCGCCGGACTCCGAACCTCCCGCGCCCCTTCCAATCGAATCCGATTGGGCGCCGATCACGGAGTTCACCGCTGCGGACATCTTTCAGCACTCGCCCTTTGGCGACATCCTAAACTCGCTGAAGCATCTCTCTTTATCAGGAGAGCCCTGGTCGGATTATGGCCAGGACGGTTGGGATGCGGACGACGAAGAAATTCAAATCCCACCCACCACCCACTTCATAGCCACTGTCGACGACTTAACCGACATGCTAGACTTCGACTCTGAAGACATCGATGGTATGGATGACGATGCCAGAGAGGAACAAGAACCAGCGCCTACAGGGCACTGGAAAGCCACCTCGTCATACGACATATACATGGTGGACATCCCAAATGATGGGAATGGCGATGGAACAGCGGAGGATGACCCCTCCAAAAAACAGCCTAAGAGCCGGCGTCAGCGGCGCCGTTCAAAATCCCGCCACAGCAAGAATGGAGATTCCGACACCGGAGATAATAACACCCCAGACAGTGCCAAAGACAATCCTCTCCAGCAAGATTCAGCACAGGAGGATGGAGAAGCCAGCCCTCATGAGAGAGCGGCAGACAAAGAGGTAGAGGATGACAATTATATGCCTCCCTCCGGAGACGAGGCAAGCCTCGACGACGACGAATTCGTCGTGCCTGAGGATCCCGTTGAACAATAGCGTTTTAAACGCAGGCTCATTGCCACGGCAAGCAGCCTCAAGAAAAAGCAGGAACAGCTTAGAGCTGATCAAGATTTGCTAGCCGACAGATAGACCGAAGTCCTCGCGGCCGAAGAGTACGAACTCGAATGCCCCTCCAAAAGCTACCTCAAACGCAAGCTGCTGCCCCGATTAGAGGAGGAAGCATATAAACCTACATCACCAGCGCACAATACGGCCGACCGGCCACCTCGTGGCCGCAACAGAGAGGCCTCTAGGCCTTCCACTAAAGCCGTACCCCGGCATCGCTTGAAAAGTACAAAGCCACGGGGGAATGCACCGGACTTGCGAGACATATTGGAGGATAAGGCAAGACAATCAAGATCGATCTACGGATCGCGTGGGCGCCCCACAATACGCGACGGCAACCGTCGCGCCGGATACAGCAATTCTGGCCGGGCCGAACACAGTAGACAAAGCTCGCTTGAGCTACGTCGTGATATAGCCCAATACAGAGGCGCCGCACACCCACTATGCTTCACAAATGAAGTAATGGATCATCAAATACCAGAAGGGTTCAAACCCGTAAACATTGAATCCTACGATGGCACAATAGACCCCGCGGTTTGGATCGAAGACTATCTCCTTCATATCCACATGGCCCGCGGGGACGATCTTCACGCCATCAAATACCTCCAACTCAAGCTTAAAGGCCCAGCTCAGCATTGGCTTAACAGCTTGCCAGCAGAATCAATTGGGTGCTGGGAGGACCTGGAAGCCGCATTCCTTGATAACTTCCAGGGCACATATGTGCGACCACCAGAGGCTGATGACCTAAACCACATAATTCAGCAGCCAGACGAGTCGGCCAAACAATTCTGGACTCGATTCTTAACCAAGAAAAATCTAATCGTCGACTGTCTGGATGCAGAGGCCCTTGCAGCCTTCAAACATAATATCCGCGACGAGTGGCTTGCCCGGCACCTAGGACAGGAAAAGCTGAAATCCATGGCAGCCCTCACATCACTCATGACCCGCTTCTGTGCGGGAGAGGACAGCTGGCTAGCCCGCAGTAACAAACTCACCAAAAAATCTGGTAGTCCGGATATCAAGGACAGCAATAGCAGGTCGCGTCGCAATAAGCACAAGCGCCGCATTAACGGCAATAATACTGAAGATACGGCAGTCAACGCCGGATTCAGAGGCTCCAAACCTGGTCAGCGGAAAAAGCCATTCAAAAGAACCACTCCGGGTCCGTCCAGTTTGGACTGGATACTCGATCGCTCGTGCCAGATACAGGGCACCCCCGAAAAGCCAGCTAATCACACCAACAGGGATTGTTGGGTATTCAAGAAGGCAGGCAAGTTAATTGCCGAAAACAATGACAAGGGGCTGCATAGCGACGACGAGGAAGAGACCCGGCCGCCGAACAATAGAGGACAGAAGGGTTTGCCCCCACAAGTACGGACGGTGAACATGATATATGCAACCCACATACCCAAAAGAGAGCGGAAGCGTGTGCTCAGGGACGTATACGCAATGAAGCCAGTCGCCCCAAAGTTCAATCCGTGGTCCTCCTGCCCGATCACTTTTGATCGAAGGGGCCATCCCGCTAGCATCCACCATGGCGGATTTGCCGCATTGGTTTTAGACCCAATCATCGATGGGTTTCACCTCACTAGAGTCCTGATGGACGGCGGCAGCAGCCTGAACCTGCTTTATCAGGATACAGTGCGCAAGATGGGCATAGACCCCTCAAGGATTAAACCCACAAAGACGACCTTCAAAGGCGTCATACCAGGTGTAGAGGCCAATTGTACAGGCTCAGTCACAGTTGAAGTGGTCTTCGGATCCCCGGATAACTTCCAAAGCGAGGAGTTAATCTTCGAAATAGTCCCGTTCTGTAGCGGCTATCATGCACTGCTTAGACGAACCGCGTTTGCAAAATTCAATGCGTACCGCACTACGCATACCTCAAGCTCAAGATGCCAGGCCCTCGAGGAGTCATCACGGTCAACGGAAACACCGAACGCTCTCTCCGAACGGAGGAGCATACAGCGGCCCTCACGGCGGAGGTTCAGAGTAGCCTCTTAAGGCAATTCTCGAGTCTGGCTGCTAAGCGACCGGACACCGTCAAGCGCGCCCGGAGTAACCTACAACAAGACCACCTGGCACATTCCGAGCACGCGTAGCAATGCGGCCCCAACCCCAACCCTCGCAAAATTGCAAAAATAATACTCCACGTACATCACTACGCTCTGGAAATACCATGGGCAAAGGGGGAGGGGCACGACCACGGCAGGCCCAGAGTGCGGCTCAACCACACCAGGGGCTCCCAAATGGATCATCACCTTTCTTTTTCTATTTTTCCTCAGGACTCCGTTTACCAGAAGCCCTGTCCAGCAGTAGACCCGCCGAACTCACGATACAACAGCCAGGGAAGCAGAAAAGCTACGACGAGCATCCAGGTGGTCTCCATTACGAGCATTATACCTGTTTTATACACCATTCCGCAGCCTACCCCTAAAGGGGGGCATGTCAAATAGTCCCACCCCTTGCTTATCGCACTATTTGTATCATTCTGCATTCATGGCAGTATTTTTTGAATAAACAATGCATCGCTTTTTGCCTATAATTGCATTCCTTTTTACACATATGTTCACTTATGACATGTTGCATCCGTACACTTTGGTACGGCTAAATACACCAGGGGCTTAAGTTCCCCATATTATGGTGTGATAAGTCCGAACACTTTCACAAGTGCGGCACCCCGAACTTATAGCATTATATTGGCTCCGAATCATGTCTTGGGTCAATAGTTGGGTTTGCCCGGCTCCCATGTTTTGGTACCTTACGTTCCGTTATATCGGCTAAGGTAGCGCTGGGAGAACCACTGCGATTGTGCCCCAGTTGAGCTGGGTGAGCACCTTAGTGGAGAAAGCTAAAACTGACCGTCATGATAGGGCGAGAGCCGGTCGCTGTTCGAGAGGTTTTTTCGAGTCCCTAAAGACTTATGCCTCTCAGAGCGAAGAACCGGCTTTGTCCAGCCCAGGCGTGGATAGCGCCCCGAATTCGGCCTTCCGAACACTAGGGGCTTCGCCGAAATTTAAAATTATAGAATTCTATGGCTAAGTGAGAGTGTTCAAGCATTATAAGTCCGGTTGCCTCGTTCGCTGTGTTGAGCGCCTCCCTAGAAGGACCCAAAAATGGGAACAAGAGCGCTCAAGTTTATCCCGAACACCCCAGCACTTCTGGCATGGGGCCTGAAGCCAACGACTTGCCATCTCTCAGATTTGATAAACGGCCGCACAGAAGGTAATATTTTAAATTAACAAGCGTTGCTTAGCGCATATGAACAAAGTTTTCAGCGCACAGGATAACAAAATGCGAGTCTACTCAAAAATTACATCTTTGGAGCATTCACCCGCAATAATGCGGGCACCCTTCAGGACACCCTTATAATACATCTCGGGCGTGCGATACTCCTTACCCGGCGGTGGCGCGTCCGTCACAAGCTTCTCGGCGTCCATCATGCCCCAGTGCACCTTAGCGTGGGCGAGGGCCCGACGGGCACCTTCAATGCAGGCGGAATGCTTGATGACGTCGACCCATGGACAGGCATCCACCAGCCGCCGCACCAGACCGAAGTAGCTCCCAGGTATGGCTTCTTTGGGCCATAGCCGAACTATGAGGCCCTTCATGGCCTGTTCGGCCACCTTGTGGAGCTCGACCACCTGCTTCAGCTGGTCGCTCAGGGGCACCGGATGTCCGGCCTCAGCATACTGAGACCAGAACACCTTCTCCGTTGAGCTCCCCTCCTCGGCTCTGTAGAACGCGGCTGCATCGGACACGCTACGGGGCAGATCTGCGAACGCTCCTGGAGAGCTCCGAATTCAGGTAAGTAACAGGTAATTCACTTTTACATGCTTGCTTTGCATGAAGAATGCCTTACCCGCCGCTATCTTCTTTACTACCTCGATCTCCTGGAGGGCCTTTTGGGCTTCGGCCTTAGCGGCTTTGGCACTCTCAAGAGCCGACGCAAGCTCGGACTCTCAAGTCTTCGAGTCACGCTCCAAACTCTCGTGCTTTTCCGCGAGAGCCTGGAGCTCTTGACGTACCTCCGCCACCCGCGCCTCCTGTTTCTCTTGCTCGGCGCGTTCCGCGGCCGCATTGAGTTCGGCTGAGGACACCGCCTCCTTCAGGGTCGCCACCTCGTTCGTAGCCCCTGGAGGACCCACGTTATTCTTGTCATTTTTTTCTTGCAACCAAATCCTTTTCTATAAGGTACAACTTTAATAAGGTGTTACTTAACTTCCTTGTCCTCGAGCTGCTTCTTAGCACGGCCGAGCTCGATCTCGGACCGCTCGAGGCTGTGCTTCAAGGAATTGACCTCCGCAGTCAGTGCGGCAGAGGTCAGCAGGGCAGCCTGCATTCCCATATTGACATATTTTTGTTAGACTCCTGCGTATATCTTTTTAGATCCTCAGTTCGGCTTTTCTTTCCGAACACCGAACCGAGCATCAGGGTCTACTGTCTATACGGTACTATCTTACGTATCTTAAAAATTCTTACCTCAAAGCCTGTTAGAAGGCTGCTGCAGGCTTCGGTCAGCCCGCTTTTGGCGAGCTAAACCTTCTGAATCACCGCACTCATGATAGTGCGGTGTTCCTCGTCAATGAAAGCGCCGTTGAGCGCCTCCAGCAAGTTATCCGGCGCCTCCGGTTGGACGGAAGCCGCCGGCGTCACAGTCTTGCCCTTCTTACGAAGGGGCCGCCCGCCGGACTCCGGAACCACTGAAGGTTCCGGTGCGGAGTCCGGTCCAAAGTCCGGGAGGTTGCCCTGCGGCACCTCCGGGGCCTCCTCCCCCCGGTGGGTCCCCTTTTGGGATCCCACCTCGGTGTCGTTGGCGTCACGGGGGGAGGAGGCGGTCGGAAGTGAAGCGCTATTCACATCCGACGAACCCAAGGACCCGCTCGACGAAGCGGGGAGATCATCCTTGGGCGGACTACAGGGTTGTATGCGGCGTTAGAAGACGCAATGCGACAAAAATAAAAATTATGAGTTATTCAGGGGTCCGGACACTTACGATCTCGCCAGGGGCTTGGCCCTTGAGGGCCACTCCTCGTCGCCATCGTCGGCGTAGGTGGAACAGTCCGGGGGAAGGGTCCTTCCCTTCTTGGACCCTTCGGCCTCCCCCGTTGGGGAGGCCTTCCTCTTCTTCTCTCCCCCAGCTGGGGGAGAGGCCTCTTTCTTCTCCTCCTCATCCTCGTGGGAGGAGTCCTCCTCGGAGTCATCGGACGATGAATCCGATAACACCTGACGCCGGGAACTCCTCCGGGTTCCCGTGGCCTTCTTCTTGGCCTTCTTCTCTGGCACCACGTAAGGCGCCGGGACAAGCAGCCCTGTTAAACAGGCATCCACTGGGTCTTCTGTAAGGGGAGTCGGATAGTTAACCTGTCCGGACATCTTCTGCCAAACCTGTTAAAGGTATTGGGAGTTTAGATCCCGCATAGAGTCAAACTATGAAAAGCAAGTGTCCCATAAAGGATAACATAGCTTACCTCGCCAGCCAGACGCTGCGAGCTGAATCCGCGATCTTCGGTAGCGGATGCGGGAGCCTGGGCGCCCTTGAACAGCACCCTCCAGGCCTCTTCGTACGTAGTGTCGAAGAGCCCGCTCAAAGTTTGGTGCTATGCCGGATCGAAATCCCACAAGTTGAAGTGCCGCTGTTGGCAGGGGAGACTCCGGTGGATGAGCATGACCTGTATTACGTTGACAAGCTTGAGCTTCTTGTTCACCAGGGTATGGAGACAGGATTGGAGTCTGGTCAGCTCTTCCGAATCGCCCCACGGCAGGCCCTTCTCTTTCCAGGAGGTGAGCCGCGTGGGGATGCCAGATCTGAATTTGGGGGCCGCTACCCATTCGGGGTCACGCGGCTCGGTGATGTAGAACCACCCAGATTGCCACCCTTTGATGGTTTCCACGAAGGCGCCCTCGAGTCAGGTGACGTTGGGCATCTTGCCCACCATGGTGCCTCCGCACTCCGCTTGGCTGCCCTTCACAACCTTCGGCTTGACATTAAAGGTCTTTAGCCATAAGCTGAAGTGGGGCTGGATGCAGAGGAAGGCCTCGCACATGACGATAAATGCCGAGATGTTGAGGCTAAAATTCGGGGCCAGATCATGGAAATCCAGGCCATAGTAGAACATGAGCCCCCGGACAAAGGGGTGGAGTGGGAAGCCCAGTCCGCAGAAGAAATGGGGAAGGAATACCACCCTCTCATGGGGCCCGGGGGTGGGGATGAGCTGCCCCACATCGGGGAGCCGGTGCGCGATATCGCTGGACAAATATCCGGCCTTGCGCAGCTTCTTGATGTGCCCCTCCGTAACGGAGGAGGCCATCCACTTGCCTCCCGCTCCGGACATGGTTGGAGAAGGTTGAGGTGAGATATGCGGACTTGGGCGCTGGAGCTCGAGTGCGCGGAGATGGATAAGCTAAGGAGGAAGAAGGCATAGGTGAAAAAGGTGGATCGTTATCCCTTTATATATGGGTGGACGAAACTGCGCGCCCCCACCAGCCCGGTAAAACTCGCTTATCTCCCAAGCGCCACAATCAATGGCGCGGTTGGGTTACCCACGTCCGTATTGATGAGAATCCCGGAATAGGGGGACACGATCTCTGCTTCGACAAGACGTGCCAAGGAAACCGCTTCACTAAACGCGCTGAGGTGGAATAATAAAAACGATTCGAGTAAAGGCTTGGCCGTGGTGTGACGTCACGCCACGAAATACGTCAGCAGATTGAACTTGTGTGTATATTATTCTCTCTACGGTGGTACGTGGAATTTATTTTGCAGAGCCGGACACTATCCTGGTGTTCACAAATATTATATAAATTATTCGGAGGAGGAACCCGCCTTGCAATGCCGAAGACAATATGCGCGCCGGACTCGTCGTCATTGAAGCCTGGTTCAGGGGCTACTGAGGGAGTCCTGGACTAGGGGGTGTCCGGATAGCTGAACTATCATCATTGGCCGGACTCCAAGACTATGAAGATACAAGATTGAAGACTTCGTCCCGTGTCCGGATGGGACTTTCCTTGGCATGGAAGGCAAGCTTGGCAATACGGATATGTAGATCTCCTACCATTGTAACCGACTCTGTGTAACCCTAGCCCTCTCCGGTGTCTATATAAACTGGAGGTTTTAGTCCGTAGGACGAATAACAATCATACCATAGGCTAGCTTCTAGGGTTTAGCCTCCTTGATCTCGTGGTAGATCTACTCTTGTACTACCCATATCATCAATATCAATCAAGCAGGAGTAGGGTTTTACCTCCATCGAGAGGGCCCAAACCTGGGTAAAAACGTCGTGTCCCTTGTCTCCTGTTACCATCCGCCTAGACGCACAGTTCGGGACCCCCTACCCGAGATCCGCCGGTTTTGACACCGACAACGAGGGAGTAGTTCACCCTTGGGGCTGAGGGTATGTACCAGTAGCTATGTGTTTGATCTCTCTCTCTCTCTCTCTCTCGTGTTCTCTCGTGTTCCTCTATGGCACGATCTTGATGTATCCCAAGCTTTGCTATTGTAGTTGGATCTTATGATGTTTCTCCTCCTCTACTCTCTTGTGATGAATTGAGTTTCCCCTTTAAAGTTATCTTATCGGATTGAGTCTTTTATGAACACTTGATGTATGTCTTGCGTGGGATAACCGTGGTGACAATGGGTTATTCTATTGATCCACTTGATGTATGTTTTGGTGATCAACTTGCGGGTTTCGTGACACTTGGGAACCTATGCATAGGGGTTGGCACACGTTCTTGACTCTCTGGTAGAAACTTTGCGGCACTCTTTGAAGTACTTTTATGTTGGTTGGATGAATCTGAGATTGTGTGATGCATATCATATAATCATGCCCACGGATACTTGAGGTGACAATGGAGTATCTAGGTGACATTAGGGTTTTGGTTGATTTGTATCTTAAGGTGTTATTCTAGTACGAACTCTTTTATAGATCGATCCGAAAGAATAGCTTTGTGGTGGTTTCGTACCCGACCATAATCTCTATGTTTGTTCTCTGCTATTAGTGTCTTTGGAGTGACTCTTTGTTGCATGTTGAGGGTTTGTCATATGTTCTATCTATGTTATTATTGTTGAGAGAACTTACACTAGTGAAAGTATGAACCCTAGGTGATGTAGGGTGGAACCCTATGGGGATGATCTTTCACATTTGGAGTGGATCCCTACGATGAACACGAGGAACGGGCGGAAGAGCACGAGGGAAATCACGGGGGAAACATAAGAGAATCACTAAAACCAACAAGATTCGATTACACATGCGCTAGAACGATGAACACAAAGAGAGATACACGATCCACGATCAACAAAGGAAGATACAAGAGGTAACCGGGTTCTTCTCCATGAGGAGGTCTTGATAGGGCCACCCATGAGGGGGTCTTGAGCTAGGTCACTCCAAGAGGAGGTCTTGATATCCTAGTGGAGTGAAACCATGGAGCAAAGCTCACAAATGTGTATCAACTACTTTGCTTACCCTAACAAATGGTCTAGGCATGGTATATATAGTCTTGGGGACGAAGTGGAGGAAGAGGGGCTCGGAGTGGTGATCACGACCGTCCATCCTGATGAGCCCGTGCGCACGGGGTAAGTGGGGCCTGTGCGCACGGGGGTCCCGTGGGCACGGTACAGGCCCGTGCGCATGGGGTCCTCTAGCGCAAACTCTCTGAGTAGCCCGTGCGCACGGGGTCTTCGAGGCCCGTGGGCACGGGGTCGCCTGGGAGGTGCAGACTTGGTCTTGTTGCACTCCTTCTTCCTCCTTGTGGCCTTGGGGTCCTTCTCCTACTCCTTTGGGGTGTTCCTCACTAGCTTGTGAACATCGGTCTTCGTATCTAAGGACACATAGAGCTCTTTGGTGAGGTAGCAAGCAAGTCCAATGGATATTCATGATATTCTCGAAGAAGAGCGGGTTCACCTTAACTCCGATAGGTCCACTTGGGGCTTGATGTGCTATGAAGGTGTACATGGAGATGAACGTGGGATGCTCCGTATCATCTCCTCCCCCTTTGGAAAGATCCGACCTCAGATCGTAAACCGTATCGCCATGTACACGGTAGGCATGGTTGTACCATAGGTCGATGTCGTGGCACTCCTCAACTTGAATGTCCATAGGGTCCATCTCCAATGCCGGTCCTCCGTCCAATATATGTAGCATGTAGACAAGAAGAAGGAAACAACAATGAAAGTATGGCCCATCCAATATGCATATTTGAAGATGGCTCAAAGGGAAGGAGTTCACCTTTAGGAGATTCTCACAAATGTTGGTGTTGCACATCATGTACGCCTTCACATAACCAAAATGTGTCTTTATGGTACCGCCTTGTGAATCCTTCAAAATGAAAGAACATGAGAAACACTTGGAAAAACAAATGATGTTAGTGCAAAAGCAAGACCTATCATTTGAGGGGCGAGATACCCAACAAGTGTATGCATCATGCTCATCATAAGAAAGGAGAAGGAAGCATTTCATAGTATGTAGGCATATGATGCGAGAACAACCAAATACAATAGGCTCAATCAAACAAGCATGCTTCACAAGTAAAGTGTCCAAGTCTCCAAGATCAATAAGCATAGTTTGGTTGCACTCAATACAAGTGGATATGAAAGAGGCAATTAATGGACACAAGAGACAATGATCAAGATATATCATGTGAGAGGCATGAGCATATATGTCATCAACCCAAGAAAGCAAGTAATAATGGAACATGGGTGATGCAACATAGCAAGCAATCATAGCAATCAAGTCAAGCAAGCTAGTAGTGCGAAGATGCAACATACTAGGAGGAATCATGGCAAGCATTTCATGTGTGCAAATAGTGGGCATGAATAATTCACATGACATATGACAAGCATAAAAGCAAGATATGAGTAAAATAGCATGAATGTATTGGCGAGAGGCCATATGTGAATAGCAATGGGTCATCATGACTCTCCCAACACAACAAGCATCAATAGCATGGGGCACATGATAAACATGGCAAAAGCAACAAGGATCTCCACCAAGCATGCAAATACACATAGGAATATCATAATAGTGCATCATGTGTAGATGCAAACAAGGGTCACAATTGCATGGCAAAGGCATAGAAGAAAGCATAGCATGCAAAGTGAACACGGGAAAATGAGCATAAGGTGACAAGTGGTAAATGGCCCATAGCTGTGTGAGAGCCAAGTAGAAGAGATGCGCGTAGTCCTTGCGCGAAGGGGAGGGTGGTAAGGCTAGTCCACGGGATCCCAAGTCATCATTGCTCTCAAGAGCTCGTTTCGTCAACTCTTGGGATTGAGAGGTCGACGAGTATACATGAGTACCTACACAAAACAAAGACAAAGGAAAATTTGTGTGTGTGTGGTAGATTTACACATCATCCATCATGATGCATACGTGCTTGTGTTGGTTAGCACCAAATATCCAATGCTCAAATAAATGAGATGCGTGATATAGAAACATGTCATCCATCATGATAGGTTTGTTGTTATGTATAGCATAATGGAGACTCAAAGGGTGTAATGCATCATGGGAAATATCGAGAGCATTGTTTTTCATGGAATGCATATGGTGTACACTATCATGGGAATCATGCAAAGTATGAAATGTATCAAGATCTCCTAATATGTATGAGGAAACTATGGGGGTCTCCTCATGAGCATGAGTAGCAACATCACATGGAGAATATTGACAACATCCAAAACAATGCATATTTGGAGCAATGTGATCATGGCATGACATAGTAGATGAATTGCGAAAATCATGTAAAGGAAGCATGGCAATATCATCACATGAAAAACATAAGCCAATGACCATCATCTCGTCATCTATGCCATAAGTGCAAATGGGATTGATTTTAATGGGGCATGCATAGTTACTATGTTGAGATTGAAATGAGGTATTATGAGAGATCTCACTCATAGCATATGACAAGTTCAATGGATTGTCAAACATGACGTGACCAATAGAATTTTCACAAGATATCCTATGAAGCATAGCATCACAACTAGGCAACTCAACATGCTCATCATCGTATTCATCATAAATAGGTAAGTCAAGGCATGAAGAAGTCTCACTAGCATGAAGCATGGCAATAGGTGGGTCAACATCATGGGAGCAATCATTATCAAGAGAGTCCACTAGTGGGACAAGAGAAGCACCATTACCTATGTTACCTTTGGAGCGTCGCTCATGTGTTGCAGGTGAGGTGTTGAAGATCGTCTCGTTGTCATCTTCATTTTGATGGAACCACGTGGGGGGTGCATCATATTCCACCATGGCCATCGTATTGTCCATTGGAGGGATGGACTCGTAGAGGATAGGCATGTCGTCATGTAGGAGACCTAGCACCATAGAAGAAAACACACTAGGAGTAGAGGTTAAGTCGTTAGAAATCATGGTGGCCTCACATGCCGTGTCAACTACCTCACTCACTAAGTGTTGTGGCTCACTCACTCCCTCAAGGATGCACTCACTCATGTGGTTGGTGGAGTCACTCAAACGGGGCTCAACCTTGCATAGGATGTGTGGCATGCTCTCATGTGTGGGGCTAGTGGTGGTCACACTCATCCTCTCATAGGAAATGCTCTCCATGTCACGTATGGTGGAGTCACTCATGTCACTCATGTGGTGGTGGCTCTCCTCACATGGCACTTGGAGCATCTCGACATATGTGGGTGTCGGAGAGATGTAGGTGCAAATGTCTCCATGCTCAACTCCGATTGTCGCCTTGGTTGAAGGGATAGTCCCATGCTCAACCTTCTTGTCACCGTCTTGTGGTTGGAGGCCCATATGATGTGGCACCTCATAGCTCGTCTCCATGACTGAAGGGAATGTCCCATGCTCGGCCATCTTCCTTGAGGGGCTTCCGAAGATGGAAGTGTCACCCTCGCTCTTAGGTAGTCGCCTTGGACTTGATGAAGTCGATGTAGGCGTACTCGTGGGAAGTAGGCGAAGATGCCGTACGTCCAAAGGCGAAGATGCCTTGATAGCACTTGGCGAAGATGCCATAGTGGTTGTTGTAGCCGTCTTGGTGGTGGTCGTCTCGCGGTCTTCTTTTGTACTCTTGAAGCTTGGACTTGGCGTGAAGTAGTTCTTGTTGGGACTTGTTCATTTGCGCTTGTGGAGCATCTTCATGATGATGATGTCGTTGTCGTGCTTGAGCTCGTAGGAGATGTTGTTCGTCATCGTCGTGCACATGATGCTTGGAGGTTACTTGCCCTTCATGACGATGTTGATCATGAACGTGATGGTGTTCGCCATGTAGATGTGGACGAGGATGATTTTCTCTTGCATCGCTTGGGCGCTCCGAAGACTTGTGGCTTGAACGTCACCGCCTTGAAGATGACGAAGGGGAAGAAGACTTGATCAAGGCCTGAATCTCTTCCATCCTTGCATCTTGCTCCTCTTTATGTGCGGAAAGCTTCTTGTCGATGTAGTCCCTTTTCCTTGCTTCGGAGTGGAAAATGTTGATGGAGATGTTCTTGATGCTCTCTTGCAATCTTGATTGTGCGCCTTGCATTTGTCGTTGTAGATCGAAGATAGACGCTTTGGAGATGTAATTGTTCATGCCGTCGTTGTTGTCGTAGACCAGAGAGGAAATGCCTTGCCTATCCATCACAAGACTCGAGCAAATATGAGTGGGAGAAAGAGAAGAACTTATACCAAATGTACCTTAACCGATGTTGAAAATGGATCAATGATCACTCAATGTGTAACAAGGAAATAGCACAATTGGTACCAATTCTTGTCGGTTTCTCACACCTACACAAATAAGGCTTATAGTGGAGCTCGGTGAGGATAGTGGCACAAAAATTTGATGCAAGAATGTTAGCAAGAGTCAATAATGTTGGAAAAGATTCACAAATTCGCAAGTGAAACAAGCAGACCAATAGCAAATGAGGTACACGGAAACACACACACGGATAGATAAATGGGGTCGTGCAACCAAGGAATGAGCTCAAAATGTGGAATCCACCAAAACGCTCGTGTTTCACAACTCAAGAGAGACGCTAGCACGATTGCTCAAAAGGCGGATACGACACTTGTGCACAACCTATAAGATGCGAAATGGATGAACTTTCTATCCCAAGTATGCTATGTATGTATGGTTCCCGGTGTTTTTCTCAAGCATGAAAGCATATGATGTAGATTTGACAATCTTATGTGCAATGGGGTATGATGCTATGGCACTTGCTCACGAGCTCTTTGCTCTCTTTTTGCTTAAAAGTTTTTTTTTCAATGGCCACTTTTGCACAATGCACAAACCAAGATAGCAATTGTGTATATGCGGGAACAAACTTGAGGCACAATGGATGATATGATACCAATATGATATGGTATGTATGCAATGGAAGGTATGGACCACTAATGTGCACAAGTAACGTTGCCGGCAATACTCAAATGGCTAGTCTCAATAGGTAAGTGACGCAAAATGGGCTAGGGGTTATCAATGCAATTGCAAGGTGAATATACAATGGTGTCGTCGAGGTTACCGTCCTTTGTGATGATGAGTAGCGGTGTTCTTGATGTAGATACCAAGATGATGTAGACACGTCCCTAAGTAGCCGAAACACCTTAGGAAACGGTAAAAACCGCAAACTCAAAATCTCAAGAACAAAAGTCAAATGGTGGTAGTGGAAATGGAAATGTGGAAGTGGTGGTGGTGGTGGTTGATGAAGAAGCAATCGTCCCTAAGTAGCCGAAACACCTTAGGAGACTCACGTCGCCACTCAAACAACCAAAATGCTAAGGGGGTCAAGATGGGTTAGGTTGCGAAAGTCGATGGTGGTGTAGCGGATGATATGGTGTAGGGCCTAGGCATTCTTGCCAAAATGCCGAAATTTTGGTGGAGTCAAATGGTGTTGGAACCTAACTAGGTGGATGGGGGATGTCAATAGCTACTCAACGAGCTAAAGAACGCGAAAATCGGACTCCGGATGTGGAAGTTATGGGCAAAACTGTGAACTGCTCGCTGCTGGCCTGGGGGGGCCGTGCGCACGGGGTCTAGGGCCCGTGGGCACGGGGTGCCGTGCGCACGGTACACGTACCGAGGGCACGGGGTCACTTGGGGCTCTTGGTTTTGGCGTTTTTCTTGCGATCTGGGCGGCCGAATGGATGGATCTCGTGGATGTGGAGTGGCTGGGGTGGAAGGTGGTGGTGGGAGGTGGATGGGCAGTGGCCGAAGCGCACTGGAAGGGCCGTGCGCACGGGGTCTGGCTGGCCCGTGTCCACGGGGGCCCGATGGCCCATGTGCACGGGGTCCTCTGCGAGCGGACGAACTACTCTGGATCCGTGGGGAAACTCAAATTTGAGGTCGAAATCGAAGGATGGAAGGTAGGGGAAGATGGTAGAGGGGTGGATCTACTTGCTAGACACCAAATCCATGGACCAAATCCAACAAAATCTCATCAAACCAACAAATCACAAAAAAATTTGGGGGCTATTTTTGGTGGGGATTTTTGGATCTAGGACAAAAACAACAAAATCAAGCTAGAAAACACGGGGTAGGGGCTCCAAAAACGTGATCAATGTGGCTCATGATACCATATGATGTAGGGTGGAACCCTATGGGGATGATCTTTCATGTTTGGAGTGGATCCCTACGATGAACACGAGGAACGGGCGGAAGAGCACGAGGGAAATCACGGGGGAAACACAAGAGAATCACTAAAACCAACAAGATTCGATTACACATGCGCTAGAACGATGAACACAAAGAGAGATACACGATCCACGATCAACAAAGGAAGATACAAGAGGTAACCGGGTTCTTCTCCATGAGGAGGTCTTGATAGGGGCCACCCATGAGGCGGTCTTGAGCTAGGTCACTCCAAGAGGAGGTCTTGATCTCCTAGTGGAGTGAAACCATGGAGCAAAGCTCACAAATGTGTATCAACTACTTTGCTTACCCTAACAAATGGTCTAGGCATGGTATATATAGTCTTGGGGACGAAGTGGAGGAAGAGGGGCTCGGAGTGGAGATCACGGCCGTCCATCCTGATGAGCCCGTGCGCACGGGGTAAGAGGGGCCCGTGTGCACGGGGGTCCCGTGGGCACGGTACAGGCCCGTGCGCACGGGGTCCTCCAGCGCAAACTCTTTGAGTAGCCCATGCGCACGGGGTCTTCGAGGCCCGTGGGCACGGGGTCGCCTGGGAGGTGCAGACTTGGTCTTGTTGCACTCCTTCTTCCTCCTTGTGGCCTTGGGGTCCTTCTCCTACTCCTTTGGGGTGTTCCTCACTAGCTTGTGAACATCGGTCTTCGTATCTAAAGACACATAGAGCTCTTTGGTGAGGTAGCAAGCAAGTCCAATGGATATTCATGATATTCTCGAAGAAGAGCGGGTTCACCTTAACTCCGGTAGGTCCACTTGGGGCTTGATGTGCTATGAAGGTGTACATGCAGATGAACGTGGGATGCTCCGTATCACTAGGCCTTGTTTCCTATCATTGCAATACCGTTTACGCTCACTTTTATCGCTTGTTACCTTGCTGTTTTTATTATTTCAGATTACAAAAACCCATATCTACTATCTATTTTGCACTTGTATCACCATCTCTTCACTGAACTAGTGCACCTATACAATTTACCATTGTATTAGGTGTGTTGGGGACACAAGATACTTTTTGTTATTTGGTTGCAGGGTTGTTTGAGAGAGACCATCTTCATCCTACGCCTCCTACGGATTGATAAACCTTAGGTCATCCACTTGAGGGAAACTTGCTACTGTCCTACAAACATGTGCACTTGCAGGCCCAACAACGTATACAAGAAGAAGGTTGTGTGGTAGACATCAAGAAGCAATAAAGTAAATATAGCAAGTGTAGAAAAGTGGTGGTAGGAGTTGTGAAATTTTCCCTAAGCAACTGACTACTTTACTAGACCGATAGCAAGTTTTATGTGGGAGAGGCATAAGCTAACATACTTTCTCTTCTTGGATCATATGCACTTATGATTGGAACTCTAGAAAGCAACCGCAACTACTAAAGATCATTAAGGTAAAACCCAGCCATAGCATTAAAGCATCAAGTCCCCTTTATCCCATACGCAACAATCCCCTTACTCGGGTTTAAGCTTCTGTCACTCTAGCAACCCACTATAAGCGAATCATGAACGTATTGCAACACCCTACAGCGGGAATCCCTCACGCCTGCGCGACACAAAGGGCACAATAGGACAGCAACATAATCACAAGCAAATTAAACCAATCATAGCAATTCATCAATCACCGGTACGACAACAAAAATCTACTCAGACATCATAGGATGGCAACACATCATTGGATAATAATATGAAGCATAAATCACCATGTTCAAGTAGAAGGTACAGCGGGTTGCGGGAGAGTGGACTGCTGAATATAGATGGGGGAAGGTGATGGAGATGTTGGTGAAGATGATGGAGGTATTGGTGAAGATCACGGTGATGATGATGGCCCCCGGTGGCGTTCCGGCGCCACCGGAAGCAAGGGGGAGAGAGCCCCCCTTCTTCTTATTCTTCCTTGACCTTCTCCCTAGATGGGAGAAGGGTTTCCCCTCTGGTCCTTGGCTCCCATGGCGTGGGAGGGGCGAGAGTCCCTCCGAGATTGGATCTATCTCTCTATCTCTCTCTGTTTCTGCGTTCTCATATCCTTCCCCTTCACCATTTCTTTTATATCCGGAGATCCGTAACTCCGATTGGGGTGAATCTTTCGCCCAGATTTTTCTCATAAAATTAGCTTTCTTGCGGCAAAAGAAGAGCATGAACCGCCTTACGGGGTGCCCACGAGAGTCCAGGGCGCGCCCCCTATCTCGTGGCCCCCTCGGGCACCGTCTCGGTGATTCTTTCTCCCAAAAATCACAAATATTCCAAAATAATTCTTTGTCCGTTTTTATCCCGTTTAGACTCCGTTTGATATTGGGTTTCTGCGAAACATAAAACATGCAACAAACAGGAACTGACACTGGGCACTGGATCAATATGTTAGTCCCAAAAATAGTATAAAAAGTTGCCAAAAGTATATAAAAGTTGAATAATATTGGCATGGAACAATCAAAAATTATAGATACGACGGAGACGTATCAGGTGCTCATCTAGATGAACCAGGGCACAATCGCAGTAGTTCTCCCGGTGCCACCTTAGCTGATAGAGCGGAACGTAAGGTAGCAAAACACGGGAGCCGGGCAAACCCAACTATTGACCAAAGACATGATTCAGAGCTGATGCATATAAGGCAAAACTCGCGACGCCGAACACTCCCGAAGGTATTCGGACTTTACAACATATACTGGATTGAGTACCGCCCTCGATAATAAGCCCTGAATTTCCAAGTACGTGAATTAATCTGGCGTGGCGAAAGAGCTTGCCAATAACGCCAGTATCCCTCTCGGTTGTTTGAAGTGCCCGGAGGGTGCGAAGCAACAAGAGACAATAAAAAAAGGTTTACACAGGGTCTTAATCTAAAAAGAAACCTTTGGATGGGGCCTTGCTGCATGTCTGCGCCTTTGTCTCTGTTGTGCCGTATCCTAGAAGGGTGTAGCACAATGGTCATCTGTAAAAAAGAGAAACCCAGGTGAAAGAATCTGGTGTGATCGTGCGAAAAGTTGGTTATTCTTTAATGAACCATGAGAATTCAATCTATTGTGTATTAATAGGGTCGAGCTGAACTATGGACCCTTTTACATGCGGGCAGCCCCTAGCACCACATATGGGGGCATATCCGTTGACCAAGCTCAGGTTTATCTGGACTGCTACAACTAGTGGTGCGCTGGACACATCTAGCCGTGTCCGTGGTCTCGGCAACCAATCATTTATTCGGGTTGGGGAGGCCGTTCAGTGGTTCGGCTGCTAGAGCCGCCACATATTCTTCCGCACGCAAGGAACGCTCTGTATTTCCGCTGATTGTGATGACGCCACGTGGACCGGGCATCTTAAGTTTAAGATAAGCATAATGCGGTACTGCATTGAAACGAGCGAAGGCCGTTCTACCGAGTAGTGCATGGTAGCCGCTTCGGAATGGAGCGATGTCGAAGATTAGTTCTTCGCTTCAGAAGTTGTTGGGAGAACCAAATACAACCTCTAGTGCTAGAGAGCCCGTGCAGCGGGCCTCTACGCCTGTTATTACTCCTTTAAAGGTAGTAGTGCTTTGGCTGATTCTTGACGGGTCTATCCCCATCTTATGGATAGTGTCCTGATATATCAGATTAAGACTACTGCCACCATCCATGAGGACTCGGGTGAGATGGTATCCGTCGATTATTGGGTCGAGCACCAAGGCGGCTGAACCTCCATACCGGATACTGGTCGGATGATCCCTGCGATCGAAGTGATCGGGTAGGCTGACCATGGGTTGAATTTGGGGGCGGCGGGCTCTACAGCGTATATGTCTCAGAGTGCGCGTTTGCGCTTCCTCTTTGGTATATGAGTTGCGTAGATCATGTTCACTGTTTTCACCTCTGGTGGAAATTTTTTCTGTCCCCCAGTGTCCGGCTGGTGAGGTTCATCCTCGTCTTCACTTTGCGGCTCCCTCCCCTTGTGTTCGCCATTTAGCTTGCCGGCCTACTTGAAGACCCAGCATTCTCTGTTGGTGTGATTTGCAGGTTTCTCGGGGGTGTCATGAATCTGACATGATCTGCCTAGAATTTTGTTTAGGCTGGACGGTCCATCTCTGCTGCCTTTAAATGGCTTTTTCCGTTGACCGGGTCGAGAGCCCCTAAATCCAGCATTTACTGTCGTGTTGTCTGGGCTGTCTTCATTATTTCGACGCTTGTTTTTATTGTGTCGCGGCTTCCCATTGTCGTCCCTAACTTTGGATGTGCCTAGGTCGCTGGTGCCGCTGCTGGCCAACCAACTGTCCTCGCCCGCGCAAAAGCGGGTCATAAGGCTTGTTAGGGCTGCCATTGTCCTCAGTTTTTCCTAGACGAGGTGTCTGGCGAGCCATTCATCCCGGACGCTGTGTTTGAAAGCTACTAAGGCTTCAGCATCTGAGCAATCGACGATTTGGTTCTTCTTGGTGAGAAATCTGTTCCAAAGCTTACGGGATGACTCTCCGGGTTGTTGGATTATGTGACTTAAATCGTCTGCGTCCGGAGGTCGGACATAAGTCCCTTGAAAATTGGCCCTGAAAGCGTCCTCAAGTTCCTCCCAACTTCCAGTTGAGTTTTCGGGGAGGCTTTTCAACCAGTGCCGAGCTAGTCCTTTCAACTTGAGGGGCAGGTATTTGATGGCGTGGAGATCGTCTCCGCGAGCCATGTGGATATGAAGAATAAAGTCCTCAATCGAGACTGTAGGGTTTGTCGTTCCGTCGTATGCCTCTATGTTTACGGGTTTAAATCCATCTGCAAATTCATGATTCAGCACCTCATCGGTGAAGCATAGGGGATGGGCGCCACCCCTGTATTTGGATGTGTCGTGGCATGTTTCCGATGGATGTAGTGTTCGGTGTTGATTCCGAGCTGGTATTCGATCAGTATAGTCATTTTGGTGGCCATGATCATGCGTAGGAGCACGCTTCCTAGATCCATAGATGGACCTGGCCATACCGGCTCTTTTCTCCAGGTGCTCACGTAGATCGTGTGCTGACTTGTGTGCAGCGTCATTAGCCGCTTTGTCTCGGCCACGGTGTGGTTGGTCTGGTAGATCGGCCGTATTATTTTTTGGCGGGATGGGATCTAAAGCCTCGTCGTCGAATTCGGGCAGCAACTTGCACTTTGGGTAGCTCTTTGTGTGGCGATCGCCACCGTATTTTTTGCCAGTGTCAAGCACTTTGTTCCATCTGTGGTTGAGTGTATCCTACGCGGCCTTAAGCCTTCGCTTATGCTTCTTCAAGCTCCTCACGGTGGCAATAAGTCTTTTGTGGAGGTTCTCTTGTTCCAAGTGTTTTTCCGGGATGATGAGTGCATCATCGTCCGGACTGTTCTCCTCTCCGGAGACAGGTTTATAAGTTTTATCATCGGCATCGCTGTGATCGGACAGTGGGCCCGGACTATGTTCGCCGTCCCCTGGCTCATCCTACTCCATTGTTGGGTCCATGGGGTCGTTGTTACCTTTAGAGTCGTCTGGGGTATTATTCTTTCTTGTCTCGTTATCACTGTTTTTGCTGTGGCGGGATTTAGAGCGGCGCCGCTGACGTTGGCGCTTTGGTTGCTTCTCCAGAGGATTATCCTCCGTTGCATCCTTCCGTTCCTCGCCGTTTTTTTCTTTGGGTGTGTCCACCATGTATATATCATATGATGAGGTGGCTGTCTAGCGCCCTGTGGGCGGTGGCTCCTGTTCTTCTCCGGCATCATCATTCATGTCGTCGATGTCTTCAGAGTCGAAATCAAGCATGTCGGTTGAGTCGTCGACAGTGGCTATTAAGTGGGTGGTGGGTGGGGAATGTATTTCTTCGTCGTCCGCTTCCCACTCAAGCCGGACATAGTTCGGCTAGGAGTCTCCTGACAAGGAGAGGGATTTCAACGATTTTAGCACGTCACCCAAGGGCGAGTGCTGAAAGATATCCATGGAGGTAAACACCATGATCGGTGCCCAATCAGGTTCGATAGGCACGGATGCGCGTGGTTCGGTCCGATGACATAGACCTCATTGGAGGCGAAGTTTGTGCTCGGCTCTATGGCCGCTGAGTGTGCGGCCTCCGTGGCAGGGTCCACCCACCCGTCCTCGGATGGCACGATCTGCTCCGGATTGAGATCCGGGGCAGCTGTAGGTGTGATCTCCCGAACACTGTCCGGTGGCAGATCTTAGTCATGCTCATCGTGACTGTTCGGCGCACCTGTCATGGGCTCGAATCCATCGAAGATCAAGTCTCCGCGGATGTCGGCGGTGTAGTTCAGGCTTCCAAACCTGGCCTGATGACCAGGGGCGTAGCTTTCGATCTGCTCCAGATGGCCAAGCGAGTTGGCCCGCAATGGGAAGTCGCCGAATACGAAGATCTGTCCAGGGAGGAAAACCTCACCCTGGATCGCATCGTTGTGGATGATTGAAGGAGCCATCAAGCCTTACTATGACGACACAGTGGAACTCTCAATGAAAGCACCAATGTCGGTGTCAAAATCGGCGAATCTCGGGTAGGGGGTCCCGAACTGTGCGTCTAAGGCTAATGGTAACAGGAGGCAGGGGACACAATGTTTACCCAGGTTCGGGCCCTCTCTATGGAGGTAATACCCTACTTCCTGCTTGATTGATCTTGATGATATAAGTATTATAAGAGTAGATTTACCACGAGATCGTAGAGGCTAAACCCTAGAAGCTAGCCTATGATTATGATTGTTGTTGTCCTACGGACTAAACCCTCTGGTTTATATAGACATCGGAGGGGGCTAGGGTTACACAGAGTCGGTTACAGAGAAGGAAATCTACATATCTGAATTGCCAAGCTTGCCTTCCACGCAAAGGAGAGTCCCACCCGGACACGGGGCGAAGTCTTCAATCTTGTATGTTCATAGTCCAACAATCCGGCACAAGTACATAGTCCGGCTGTCCGAGGACCCCCTAATCCAGGACTCCCTCACCACCCCCGTCCCACCACCACCACGCCTCAAAGATCTCCTCACCATTGGCATCGCCTGGGATCCCGACCCGGATCCTCTCCTCCCCTCTCCCCCTTCTCTCGCTTGTTCTCGTTGGTTTCATGGCTGACTGTATTTTTCTTTTGTTGGACGATGGGTGGTGTGAGGCCAGAGCCGAGGTAGACCAGCAATCGTTTCGAAGCCGCGGAGAGCTCTGACCCGGCGATTGCCACCCAGCCGCCACACCCACCTGGAAAGGACTCGAATTTTCCTGGATGGACAGAGGGCTCGATGGATTAAAAATTGAGAGACCCGAGAACACGCTCATTATATGGACACGGAGCAAAGGGCCCATGTGAGAGATGAAAGGCCTATGGGATAGTGGATGGAAGATGGAGAGGCCCTGGTTTCGTCTTCCATGTTAAAAGGGTGGGGATGAAGCGGCAGTACAGAGAGGAAGAAATTGTTTTTATATGTGGACCTATTTGATGATGTGGACATCTTGCAATGAAGTGGCACATTGCTGATGTGGACAGTGCGCATGGTGAGAGAATAGGGAGTAGTGGGGAGCAACTTCTTAAGAATGTTAGATATGATGTAAACCCCATCTTTTTATCCTCGATGGCAACAATACAATACGTGCCTCACTATCCCTACTTTATCACTTGGTGAGGAGACCACAAGATTGAACCCAAAGCTAAGAGCAACTCTAGCAGACCCTGCATAAAATGCAAACCCTCAAAATTCCAGCGAGTATGCGGGCTTGGCCCATTTTTCCGGCCAGAACAGAGCCCGCATACTCGCCCGGCCCGCAAAATTTTTTGCCACGGCCCGCAAACCGCACGCCCTGACCGCTATAGCTGCGGTTCCGCAGCTCGTTTGCGGGTCCAAACCCTATCCCTCGTCGCCGCCGAGCCATGCGATTCCCCTTCCCGTCTCAACATTTCTCGCCGCCTGCGACCACCCGCCCCACCTCCAGCCGCCATGTGGGGCCAAATGTGGAGCTCCGGACGCGGCTCCAGCAGCAGATCTGACGGTGGAAGGGACCTGGAGCACGAGCGGCGCGTCGGTCCAATGGCGCGTGGAAGCGCAGGGCCCAGAGGTGGACCAACCGCGGCATCTCCCCGCCGGCAAACTTCTGGCAGAGCGAGATGGAGGAGTACGACCGCTTGCGCGCGTCCTTCTCCTCCGTGAGTTTTTGGTATGCCGGGAGCTCCTCCTCTTCCGGCGCGGGCCTTCTCCCCGTGAAAAGGGAGTGGTCGGAGGACGAGGAGGAGCCGGAGGAGCCAGACGTGTTCGCCTTCGTCCCCATGAAGGAGGAGCCCGAGGAGCCCGCTCCGCTCGGCCGCCGCGGAGTCATCGGACTGGAAGACTACGTTGCCGATGTCGACGCTGTTGCGGCCGCCATCGCCGAGCGGAGCATGCGCGAGGAGGCGGAGCGCCAGCTCCATGGAGCTTGAAGCCCTCCAGTGGCGGGAGGCGGTCGCCACCAACCTCGCCGCCAAGCAGAAGGCCGAGGAGTGGCGTCGCATCCACGCGGAGAAGGCGGCTGTGTACGTCAACCTGTGTAGCTCCGACGAGGAGGATTGAGCGTCCTGCTCCTCCACGACGTCGTCCATTTTGCCGCGACCTTGCCGCCGTCAGATCCGACCCCTCTAGTACTAGTTTAACTTAGTATGTAGTATAACTATGCTTGTAGTTTGTTGATCATGTGATGAACTATGTAGTATGCGATGAACTATGTTTGTGCAATTTCTCCCATGAAAGTGTTTTTTCAAATTATGCAGGTTTAGATACGGGGTCTGTTTGGGCGCACTAGTTTACGAGCCGCAAATGCGATCTTCGTGGAATCGCAAACGCGTTTTGCGGGTCAAATTTATGCGGGGTCTGCTAGAGTTGCTCTAAGTACCTCTCCCATTGCAAGAAAAACCAATCTAGTTTGCCAAACCAAACCGATAATTCAAAGAGAAATACAAAGATACCAAATCATGCATATAAAAATTCAGATGATATTCAAATAATATTCATAGGTAAGCTGATCATAAATCCACAATTCATCGGATCTCAACAAACACACTGCAAAAAGGTATTAAATCGGATAGATCTCAACGAACATCGAGGAGAACATGGTATTGAGAATCAAAGAGAAAGAAGAAGCCATCTAGCTACTAGTTATGGACTCGTAGGTCTGTGGTGGACTACTCACGCTTCATCGGAAGGGCAATAGAGTTGGTGTAGATGCCCTCCGTGATCGAATCCCCCCTGGCAGGATGCCGAAAAAGGCCCCAAGATGGGATCTCACAGGAACAGAAGGTTGCGGCAGTGGAAAGGTGTTTTCGTGGCTGAGGGTTTGGGAATATTTGCAAATATATAGGAGGAAGATCTAGGTCAGGGGTCATCGAGGGGCCCACAAGGTAGGGGGCGCGCCCTACCCCCTGGGCGCACCCTCCACCGTTGTCGCCGCCTCGTGGCTCTTCTGACTTTCACTCCAAGTCTCCTGGGTGTCTTCTGGTCCAAGAAAAATCATCGTGAAGTTTTATTTCGTTTGGACTCCGTTTAGTATTCCTTTTCTGCGAAGCTCAAAACCAAGGAAAAGCAGAAACTGGCACTGGGGTCTAGGTTAATAGCACTACTAGCGAAAACCTTATATACAGAAACTTACCAGTAGCATGGGCTAAAAAGAAGTGCTACTACAACTTACCACTAGCGCGTGTGAAATAAATGCGCTGCGGCTAAGTTTGTAGCAGTAGCGCGTCCCGCGAAAGAAGCGCTACTACTATAATTTGACTACTGTTCTCGACAGGCTAGCAATGGTAGTAACGTGCTTAGGACAAGTGCACTGCTGCTAAGACTATTGTAGTAGCGTGTTTTACGCAGAAAGCGCTACTACTAAGGAAAGGAAAATAAAATGAAAAACACATAGAAAAGTAAATGAAAATGAAAGAAATAGATAAAGGGGAAGGAAAAAAAGAAAATGTGAATGAAAATAAATGAAAAATAAAAATAAAGGAGAAAGGCGTAGCAGCAGCGGGCTTTCTGGACATGCGCTATAGCTATCTTAGCAGTAGCGCTTGTTGCCATCCAACAATATAGCTAATTTAGCTATAGCTAACGTAGCAGTAGCGCTTTTCCTGGAATGCACTACTGCTACTTTTGACTTAACCACGCGCGGTTCTTGTTCCCCACGACCACTTCCCCCAAATCGAACTCGCGCGTCTGCTGTCGCCGTCACCGTTGCCCGGCCGCCGTGCGCGCTCTCCCGTCGCCCTCCGCACGCCATCAACGCCGCCCCTGACCCCGACCTCGACACCGCCCCCGACCCCGACCTTGACGCCCCCCTACATCGCCACCCTCCGTCGTGCGCCCGCCGCCCCGACCCCGACCTCGACGCCGCGTGGCTCTCTCCCTAACTCCGCCGGCGCCCGAGGTGAGCACGCCCTCCTCTTCCTCCCCTACCTCTGCCTAGCTAGGGTTCTTACGGTTAAATTTTAGAGTTCATCTAATTAGTTAGGGTTAATCAAATTAGATGCTAATTAGGGCAATAGTTGTCAAATAGAATTAGTTTTAGAGTTCATCAAATTAGTTAGGTTAAATTTTAGAGTTCATCAAATTAGTTAGGGTTCATTAAATTTTAGAGTTCATCAAATTTGTTAGGGTTAAATTTTAGAGTTCATCTAACTAGTTTTTTTTATTGCTTTTAGTAAGTGTTCAATAGAATTAGTAAGAAAATTAATAGAACTAGTTGAACTAGTTTATTTTTAGTAAGAACTAGTTGAATTAATAGAACTAGTTTATTTTTAGTAAGAAAAATAATAGAACTAGTTGAACTAGTTTATTTTTTGTAAAAACTAGTTTATTTTTATTTATAGTAAGTGCTTAATTGAACTAGTTGAATTAATACAACTATTTTATTTTTAGTACGAAAATTAATAGAACTAGTTTACTTTTTTAGTTAAAGCAATTATTCCCGCATACACATCGACGATGCCTATCCTGCATCCTCGTCGTCGACTCGGTGGAGGAGGCCTGCTTGATCAGAGGGGCCATGTCCGGGACTGGGCTCCGTCGGGTTGGTACTAGGATGTGCTACCTTCCGGAAGGCACAGCTTGGTGAGGAGCCAGCCTGTCGTTGACCCGAACCTTCTTTGGTGGCGGTCGCATGGGCCAGTGACAGTGCGGAGGCTTGAGGACCCCATGGAGGTGTTACGTCACCGTGTTAGCGAGGAGGGCGAGCACGTCCGTCGCTACATGGTTGCGTTGGAGGGAAGGTTCTCCAATACCTGGCAGGTTCTTCAAGGATCTCACTGGAGCTATGATCCTTTGATGGTTCCTTCTCTTTGGGTGTCCACCGCCCGGGCCGATACCCATCGTTTGCTAGGGTTTTAGTTGTATTAGTGAGGTTAAATGTATGAGACTATTCAAGATGTATTGGTGATAATATTCGACAATGTACAGATGCAAGAGATGATTTAGTTTTGCTTATTGAATGCATGCTAATTTGAATACTAATTTATTTTATGATTTAGTTTTGCTTATTGAATGCTCAAGTTGGAGAACTACTCCTATTCTAAATGCTCAAATTGGAGAGCACTATTTTGAATACTATTTTGTTTTTGCAGCCAAATCTCCATGTCGTCGCCGCCATCATCCCCGTCACAGGCCGCCTCCGACCTCGAGGTGAGACTAGCCGAATCTCCATATCAATATGAGTCCTATAAGATATTTTGAAATGTTTTTGTTCATATTTTCAACCATTGAAATGCAATTACCATCAAGTTTGAATGCAATGACCATCAAGTTTGAATGCAAATAGGATATGTGCTTGCCCAAGTGACCATGTTTGCAGGTAACACCTCTGAGTGGCCTATGTTTTGCCGGAGTGTTGATTAATTTCTGTTCCGACAAATTTCAGGCGCTTGATATGTACTTTTTTAGCAAAGGTCATGCCGGATTTTTCCGTGAATTTTGGCATGACTTGTGCTAGAATATGTAGGAAATATCGAGTGGCCTGGACTTTCTAGAAAGATAATTAAACGACATTTTGGGTTGACTTTAAGTCTATCGAGGCTCTATACATGACAATCAAAAAATGTGTGAGGGAAAAAGTATGCACCATATATGAGGGAGGAAGAAACCCGACTGTTGTCGTGGGGGTCATTTCTCTTTCTTCTCCTTGTGCTAGACCTTTGTTAGGCACTAGGGGAAGGAGGAGTAACGGCCATCACCGACGGTCGAAAAATCAGTGAGCGAGTGTGTCCACAATATATGAGAGAAGAAGAATGCCGACTGTTGTCATGGGGGTCGCTTCTCCTTCGTTCCCGTGTGCTAGAAATTTTGGTTTAATGCAGTCGGGGACGAAGGGAGGAGCGACCATCACCAACGGTCGAATATATACACCACGTGAGCTGAGAGTTTTCAAAAAAAAAGACTCGACGGACCGTTAGTCAACCCGTGCTGAATAATAATGATCTAATTTAGTTTTTGTAATACATATATAGAATTTTAGAAGTTTAATCTTTGGATTATGAACATAGGAAATGTCGTCGAACGAAAGTCTCGCGGAGTGCTCCTGGTGCAGCGACAACCGGGGTTTCTGCGACATGCCTCACTTGGTAGAAGGTAGGCGCTTCAGCATTAAGCTCCAGGAGGACTTCGATGTTGAAACGGTACGCTACGACGCAAAGTGTTTTTTCGTAATTAAGCTCGACTTCTACTACTTCAATGTGTAATTTTCGTCTTTTACAATTCGACTAGATTATCCCATGCCATGCAAGACGCTATGTCTTGGAGAGGATGGGTTTTGAAGATCATGAGAGTATGGAAACAAAGAAAATTAACCTAAGGACCCATCATGGTATGGCTTTTGAGGTAAATCTATACAATTCTGAGAGCGTATCCCATTTTGGTTGCCCGGGTTGAGAAGCACTTTGCAAGATGTATGATTTTCAAGAGGGTATGCTTGTCACCATGGATCTTGGTGATCCTGACATCGAGAAAGACAATTTGAACATTTGGGTCCTTGTTGATATGCTTCCAATTCTACCGCTATGTGAGTTTTTCTCAAACATAGTTATTAAGTAATTTATATTGTTTATTTAAAAATAGTTGACAGCTTATTTCCATTGACAGCTTATTTTCATTGTTCAAAGAATGTGCGTAAGATGATAGACAGAACCTACTACACCGATGGCTCTGAGTTAACTTATCAGGAGAAAAATCATATGGTCGCATTTAGTACTGATCTTGAGAATTACAATATGTATTATCAAACTCCTCCACATTATGGTCAATATGTACCACTAGTGCACGTGTTGAACTATGCTAACATCCATGGAGATGACATGGTAAGATTTTTAGTATTACGACATTTGTGCATCTTTTGCATAAATTCTTCTAAAACTGAACTACATTGCTAACTACGAAGTTATTACTATGTTTTTCAACAGATAATCCTGGAGGAGTGTGTGCCTCATCTAATGTTTCAGAAAGGCCACATTGATGTTTTGAATATATAGGCAGGTCATCCTACGAATCACTCCTGTTCATATCGGATTTCTAAAACCAATGAAGACATGACAATCAAAGATTGGAAAAAATGTATGATCACTCGTAGGGAGGTACTTGGAAGCAACATTAGGCGAAGGGCAAGAATTGGAGATAGGATGATCTCCATTCTCCATAATGGAGAGTCAGGGTCTATCTTGTTTTATGCTATTTTACCTAAGATAACCTAGTAGGTCCTATGCGAGAGAAGTAGGTCCTAGGTACATTGCGTTATTATGTGGTACAACGTGTTAGAGTTGATGAGGAGGAGGAGTTGTGATTATGACTACTGACCAACTTGCTCTATGATGTCTCATTATAAAAATGATGATCATGAGGAGGTGTTATATGACTATGATGTATTATGATGATAAGTTGTTAATGATGATGATGATGATGATGATGATGATGATGATGATGATGAGTTATTATGTCATTGGGTGAAAGAACCACGGTTTAGTTTCAAGTGGATGGATCCAAAGTGACCATTGGTCACTTTGGATCCATGCACTTGAAACTAATTCATGGTTCTTTCACCCAATGATATAATAACTCATTCTAATGTAAAAACAATCTCTAAATTGCTACTATATGAAAACTCGTATAATGGCGTATGAATACAAAACAAAACAAAATGGAAATACCCAACGATAGTAGTAACGTAGGTATGGAGGCGTGCTACTAGTAACTACCAGTAACCCTGTGCACCAAAAGCACTACTGCTAAGCACGTATAGCAGTAGCGCGGGCAAGCACATGCTACTTGTCGTGGAATTGTCACGGCAGATGTCCTAGTGTGAGGACTTAGTTGTGAGGCCAACGCATCTATGTGGTAGCTTGAGAGGGGTTGATCGGGACGAGAGACGCGAGGCGGATCAACACACAAGACAAGGATTTAGACAGCTTCGGGCCCCGGGAAACATCATCCGGTAATAGACCTACATGTTGTTTGTGGCTAGGTCTCATTATGCTCATGAGGGAGACGTCATATATCTGGCCCTCCTCTAGTTGTGTCTAGCCTTAACGATTATTTCTTGCCCTCCCCTCTTAGGGTGCCCCACCCCTCCTTATATAAGATGAAGGGGAGGGTTACATGTAGAGTCAAACTCAGATTAGGACTTAACCTATTTTGACGTGTTACCATGGGCTTCTCACCATGTACTTCTAAATTAACGTCTTGGGCTTCTTAACGTAAGCCGGTTTACACTAGCTTAACTGTCTGGCTTACATGACTGTGTCTGCCAGCTTACAATGCTTGACTGTGTCTGCCAGCTTACATGACTGTGTCTGCCGGCTTACATGACTGTGTCCACCGGCTTAACCTGCTTAACTGTTCCCACCGGCTTAACCTGCTTAACAGTTCCCACCGGCTTAACATGCTTAACTATTCCCACCGGCTTATAGTCTGTCGTGTCACTAATGAAACATCAAGTCCTAGCCGGGTCATATCTCCGGTCGGGTCACACCGCGGGGTATATCCCCAACATTAGCCCCCAGTTTAATTCGGATTCATCCATGTTAAGATGATCTTGTAAAACAAACACAAGAACAATTTTGGCAGATTATGCTCTGGGTTAAGAACTCTTGTAAGCCGGCACCTGATTATCCTTAAGTCCTTGTCATTTCCTTCTTGCGGGAAGTCCGGGTCAATATACTAGCTTCATAATCAATTTGCTGACATTGGTTTCTCATAGAAAAATATTGTGAAGAATGTTGGCCCTGAAATACTCATCTGATTTTCAGCCGGCTTGAAGATGTAGATCTCCATTATATTAATATCACTTGTAGCCCCCAAGGGCCGGGTCATTATGCAATAATGAGCAGGGACTTTGTAAATATGATCATGTAGACTTGAGCAGCAACGTGTAGCCCCCAAGGGCCGGCTCAGTAAGATAATACTGAGCTGGGACTTTCTATATAATTCATTGATAATAACATCATATGATGTAATCTCCACCATGGGGCTTGAACCCACGTCCATAAGGTTAAGAGCTTTGTACTCTACCAACTGAGTAGTGGGTCTTTCAATATAATGGGCTGAGGCTTGTGTACCTTGAATTTTTGACAGGAGCAATTGGTAGCCCCAAGGGCCAGCTCATTACAATGGGATGAGTCGGGTCTTCAATAAGTTGATCAAAAAATGACTTTACATTAGCCCCCAAGTGCCATGGTGCATGCTGGTAGTGACATGGGACCTGCATATTTGAGGTAATCTCAATTTGAATAATGTAGCCCCCAAGTGCCGGGTTGTTAGCCTGCAGCGACTCGAGACTATTCCCTCCATTGTAAAATAAATCATGTCCATTGATAAAATAATAACCATTGCGCTGAAGCGACTTTGAAGACCTCCATCATAATATTGGCTATTGATAACCATAATAAAAATCCAGCCATGTTGGCTATTAAAGATTTGAATAATATAATCTGGTTTGGAAAACCGGTTCCTGTGACATTGAATCGTACTGCCGGTTTAGGATACTTGTGCAGTAAGGGTGATAACCCAATCTTTAGAAGCCAAAACTTCCATCATATGTTGGCGACTTGTCATCCAGAGTCAAGCCAGGTTAATCGAAACCACATATATGCTTCAGATCTGAACAAAAAAGTCTCAAGACAAAAGCAAAGATTATTTTCAAAAAAACTTAAGCCAAACAGAAAGAAAAATCGAGGCTTCTGATTCGAATACGATCAGTAAACCGGACCAAAAGGGGTTAAGCTAAGATTCGAATACGATCATGAATCCCCCAAGTGGTTTTGGTGTTGCGCCGATCAAGAGGGTACTGACAGCTATGTTCTCTTTGGTTCGAATACGACCTATGTTTGAACAGGAAGCCCCCAAATGACCTTGAGAGTTTTTTTAACGACTCTGACTCGAATACGATCAAAGTCGGACCCAAAAGGGGTTAAGCTATGATTCGAATACGATCAAGAAGCCCCCCAGTGGGTTTGGCATTGCGCCGATCAAGAGGGTACTGACAGCTATGTTCTCTTAGGTTCGAATACGACCTATGTTTGAACAGGAAGCCCCCTAGTGATCATGAGGTTTAACGGCTATGATTCGAATACGATCATGAGCCGGACCAAGAGGGTTTAAGCTAGATACGAATACGATCAGCCCCCAATTGGTCTTTGAAGCAGGGTACCTATGTTTGAGTTGTTGATACGTTTCCAACGTATCTATAATTTTTTATTGTTCCATGATATTATATTACCCCTTCTGGATGTTTATGGGCTTTATTTTACACATTTATATCATGTTTGGGACTAACCTACTAACCGGAGGCCCGGCCCGTATTGCTGTTTTTTTGCCTATTTCAGTATTTCGAAGAAAAGGAATATCAAACGGAGTCCAAACGGAATGAAACCTTCGGGAGCGTGATTTTTGGAATGAACGTGATCCAGAGGACTTGGAGTGCAAGCCAAGAAGCAGCCGAGGCGGCCATGAGGGTGGAGGGCGCGCCCACCCCTATAGGGCACGCCCCCCTGTCTCGTGGGCCCCTCGGGCGCCCACCCCTATATATACCCACGTACCCCGAAAACATCCAGGGAGCCAACGAAAAACAATTTCCACCGCCGTAACCTTCTGTATCCGTGAGATCCCATATTGGAGCCTTCGTCGGCACTCCGCCGGAGGGGAATCGACCACGGAGGGCTTCTACATCAACATCATAGCCCTTCCGATGAGTTGTGAGTAGTTTACCACAGACCTTTGGGTCCGTAGTTATTAGCTAGATGGCTTCTTTCTTTTTGGATCTCAATACCATGTTCTCCCCCTTGATACGTCTCCAATGTATCTACTTTTCCAAACACTTTTGCCCTTGTTTTGGACTCTAACTTGCATGATTTGAATGAAACTAACCCGGACTGACGCTGTTTTCAGCAGAACTGCCATGATGTTGTTTTATGTGTAGAAAAGAAAAGTTCTCAGAATGTCCTGGAAATCCACGGAGGCACTTTTGGAATTAATAAGAATTTCTGGGCGAAAGAAATACACCAGGGGGCCCAGGGCCTGTCCACAAGACAAGAGGGCGCGCCCCCCTATCTCGTGGGCCCCCTGGACCTCCACCGACCTCAACTCCAACTCCATATATTCACGTTCGGGGAGAAAAAAATCAGAGAGAAAGTTTCATCGCGTTTTACGACACAGAGCTGCCGCCAAGCCCTAATCTCTCTCGGGAGGGCTGATCTGGAGTCCGTTCGGGGCTCCGGAGAGGGGGACTCATCGCCGTCGTCATCATCAACCATCCTCCATCATCAATTTCATGATGCTCACCGCCGTGCATGAGTAATTCCATCGTAGGGTTGCTGGACGCTGATGGGTTGGATGAAATTTACCATGTAATCAAGTTAGTTTTGCTAGGGTTTGATCCCTAGTATCCACTATGTTCTGAGATTGATGTTACTATGATTTTGCTATGCTTAATGCTTGTCACTAGGGCCTGAAAGCCATGATTTCAGATCTGAACCTATTATGTTTTCATGAATATATGTGCATTTTTGATCCTATCTTGCAAGTCTATAGTCACCTATTATGTGTTATGATCCGACAACCCCGAAGTGACAATAATCGGGATACTTCTCGGTGATGACCGTAGTTTGAGGAGTTCATGTATTCACTATGTGCTAATGCTTTGTTCCGGTTCTCTATTAAAAGGAGGCCTTAATATCCCTTAGTTTCCGCTAGGACCCCGCTGCCACGGGAGGGTACGAAAAAAGATGTCATGCAAGTTCTTTTCCATAAGCACGTATGACTATTTACGGAGTACATGCCTACATTACATTGATGAATTGGAGCTAGTTCTGTGTCACCCTATGTTATAGCTATTACATGAGGAATCGCATCCGACATAATTATCCATCATTGATCCATTGCCTACGAGCTTTTCATATATTGTTCTTTGCTTATTTACTTTTCCGTTGCTACTGTTACAACTACTACAAATACCCAAAAACATTTATCTTTACTTTTGCTACCGTTACCATTATTATCATACCACTTTTGCTACTAAATAGTTTGCTGCAGATACTAAGTTAACCAGGTGTGGTTGAATTGACAACTCAACTGCTAATACTCAAGAATATTCTTTGGCTCCCCTTGTGTCGAATCAATAAATTTGGGTTGAATACTTTACCCTCGAAAGCTGTTGCGATCCCCTACACTTGTGGGTTATCAGGACTAATTTCTGGCGCCGTTGTCGGGGAACATAGCTCTATTCTCTGAGTCACTTGGGATTTATATTTATTGATCACTATGAAGAACTTGAAAGACGCTAAAACCAAGATTTGGCCCTCAACTATGAGGGGAGGTAAGGAACTGCCATCTAGCTCTGCACTAGATTCTCCTTCCGTTATTAGTAAGCTTGCGAAACCTAAACCTGCTACTGCTATGAATTCTGATATGTCGCATGTTATTGATGATGCCACTTCTGCTATGCATGATGAAACTACTTCTGTGCTTGATATTGCTTTGCCATTAGGTGAATTTCTTGATGAACAACTTGCTAGAGTTAGGGGGAATGAAATTACTGAAGAACCTATTATTGATGATAGTGATGATGGAGGTTCTCCCAATGATTATGTACTGCCTGTTGTTCCTAAGGGTTATGTTATGAATGAAGAAGCTCCTAGGGAAATCTTTGCTTGCAATGATAGATATGATCTTAAGAAATTATTAGCTAAATGGAACCCGACCCTGCTTTTGCTACTTCACCTATCTGTGTTACTGATAAGGATTATGAATTCTCTGTTGATCCTGAAATTACTACTTTAGTTGAATCGGATCCTTTTTATGGCCTTGAATCTGAAACTATTGTGGCACATCTTACCAAGTTGAATGATATAGCCACCCTATTTACTCATGATGAGAAGTCTCGCTATTATTATATTCTTAAGATATTTCCGTTCTCATTAAAGGGTGATGCTAAGACTTGGTAAAATTCTCTTGCTCCTGGTTGTGTGTGTAGTCCCCAGGATATGATTTATTACTTCTCTGCTAAATATTTCCCTGCTCATAAGAAACAAGCTACCTTGCGGGGAATATATAATTTTGTGCAAATCAAAGAAGAGAGTCTCCCACAAGCTTGGGGGAGGCTTCTCCGGTTACTTAATGCTTTGCCTGATCATCCTCTTAAGAAAAATGAAATACTTGATATCTTTTATAATGGACTAACTGGTGCTTCCAAGGACTACTTGGATAGTTGTGCTGGTTGTGTTTTCAGGGAAAGAACAGTTGACGAAGCTGAAATATTACTGAATAATATGTTGACTAATGAAAATAATTGGACTCTTCCTGAGCCAATTCTTGAAGCAATTCCTGAACCAATTGAGCCAACCCCTGAGCCTATTCCTAAACCCACTCCGAAGAAGAGAGGTGTTTTATTTCTCAGTCCTGAAGATATGCAAGAGGCAAAAAATTCAATGAAAGAAAAAGGTATTAAAGCTGAAGATGTTAAGAATTTACCTCCTATTGAAGAAATACATGGTCTTAATGTATCGCCTGAAGAACCACATTGTCTTGATAACCCGACACAGGTAGTAAAGGTAAATTCTCTCTATAGATATGATAAAGTTGAAATCCCCTCTACTAAATTTCATAGCCCATGCTTAGATGAATTTGATGACTTTATGGCTAGACAAGAAAGTTTTAATGCTTATGTTGGTAGAGAGTTAAAGAATAATGCTTTCGAGATAGGACATGTAAGTGATAATCTGGCTAGAGTTAAAGATGAACTTCACCTCGTTAGCAAATATGCTTCTATGGTTGCTACTCAAGCTGAGCAAGTACTTAAAGCTCAAAATGATTTGCTTGATGAATTAAATAATAAAAATGACTTTGCTGTTAGAGTGGCTACTAGAACTGGTAGAATGACTCAGGAACCTTTGTATCCTGAAGGCCACCCTAAGAGAATTGAGCAAGATTCTCAGAGAAATAATTTAGAGGCACCTAGTTCTTCTAAAAAGAAGAAGAAGAAAAACGATAGGACTTTGCATGCTTCTAGTGAATCTACTGTAGACACACCTGAGAATCCCAATGATATTTCTATTTCTGATGTTGAAAATTAATCAGGTGATGAACATGAACCTAGTGATAATGTTAATGATAATGTTCATGTTGATGCTCAACCTAGCAAAAACAAGGATGTAAAGATTGAACCTGATGTTGATCTTGATAACCCACAATCAAAGAATCAATGTTATGATAAGGGAGATTTTGTTGCTAGGATGCATGGTAAAGAAAGAGAACCATGGGTTCAGAAACCCATGCTTTTTCCTCCTTAACCATCCAAGTCGAAGGATGATGAGGATTTTGAGCGCTTTGCTGAAATGATTAGACCTATTTTCTTACGTATGCGCTTAACTGATATGCTGAAAGTGAATCCTTATGCTAAGTATATGAAGGATATTATTACAAACAAAAGAAAGATACCGAAAGCTGAAATTTCCACCATGCTTGCTAATTACACATTTAAGGGTGGAATACCAAAGAAACTTGGAGATCCAAGGGTACCAGCTATACCATGCTATATTAAAAGAAATTATGTTAGAACTGCTTTATGTGATCTTGGAGCCGGTGTTAGTGTTATGCCTCTCTCTTTATATCGTAGACTTGAATTGAATAAGTTGACACCTACTGAAATATCTTTGCAAATGGCTGATAAATCAACTGCTATACCTGTCGATATTTGTGAGGATGTGCCTGTTGTGGTTGCAAATGTCACTATCTTAACGGACTTTGTTATTCTTGATATTCCCGAGGACGATAGTATGTCTAGTATCCTTGGTAGACCTTTTCTTAATACTGCAGGGGCTGTTATTGATTGCAACAAAGGCAATGTCACTTTTCATGTTAATGGTAATGAGCATACAGTACACTTTCCGAGGAAACAATCTCAAGTTCATAGCATCAATTCTATTGAAAAAGTTTCAACTATCATTTTTGGAGGTTTTGAATTTCCTCTCCCTACTGTCAAGAAAAAGTATGATATTCTTATTGTTGGGGATTTTCATATCCCCGTTGAGGTAACTTAGTGCTATTCGAAATTTCTCCTGTTCCATGTTATTCGGAATGAGTTTGTTAACAAGACTTGATCAACCTTGTTAGTGGATTCATTTTGATGATCACGAGATGGATGAAACTAGAAGGCACAACCTTCTGTACCCTCTTTTTACTTTCTGTTATTTAGATTAAATAAAGAAAAAATAGTATTATCCGTATGTTTTCTAAATTATCCGTGCAATAAAAAAATAGTCCAAAAATAAAAGTGCTCCAAATGCCCTGCAAATTTAGTATGATTTTTTCTGGAATATTTGAGGATTTTAGGCACTAAAAACACTGCAGGAGGGGCAAGCACCAGGCCACAAGAGTGGAGGGCGCGCCCCCCTATAGGGCGCGCCCCCTGGCTCGTGGGCCCCTGGTGGGCCCCCTCCACTTATGCCAGCACTCACACACTTCATCTTCTACCCAAAAAAATCCCCATCCAGCTCAAGCATGAGTTCTAGCTCGTTTTGCTGCGATTTTTTATCTCCTTGCTCAAAGCTCCATTCACAAAACTGCTTTTGGGAGATTGTTGCTTGGTATGTGACTCCTCCATTGGTCCAATTAGTTTTTGTTCTAGTGCTTTATTCATTGCAAATTTTTGCTGCATAGGTGACCATGTTCTTGAGCTTGCATGTTAAATTTTTGAGGTCCCAAGCAATTCCAATGCATGATATAGGCTCTAGGCACTTGTAGGAGTAGTTTATATCAATCTTATTTAGTTTTATTCACTTTTATTTTGAAGTTACTAAAATTTCAGAAATTTTCAGAAAAAGAATTATGCTTAGAAGAATGTACCAAGGTGGTTCCTCGGCAAAGAAAGGGCCAAGGATTGCTATACGTGAGCAAGACGTTGAATTGCCGAGGGACGCAAATGTACGAGCTTGTGAGTGGCCATCCAATGATTTTATGGTTGAAGCAGGCTTCAAGGAGGAATTTGACGCGTATGTGCGTAATGCCGAGCTGGAGGACTTCTTACAAGATAAGCCTCAGTACTATCAATTGACTGATTCCTTTGAGCGGAGGTTCCAATATATCTGTGCGCGTAATTCTCCTAGTGTCATGTTTGATATTTATGATACATCTTATACCACGGATTTAGAGGATTTCACAACTGCTTGCAAACTCCCGCAGTGGGGTAATATTAATGATCCTCGCAAATCTAAATTTAGAGATTTTCTTGCTAGTATTACTATGGAAGAATCTAGGGACATAGCACAAGCTACCATATGGAGCATTCATTTTCCTGCCATACATTATTTTGCTCTCTTTATTGGTAGATGCATTAACGGTAAGGACGAAGCTTGCCACATGTGTGTCCCTGATTTGTGTGTCCTTAAGAGTGCTGTTTCAGGTTATAAAGGTTATAACTTGGGGGCAATAGTTGCACGTAGGTTGCAGAATAATAGTAGAAAGGGAGATTTATTTGGAGGAATTTATGCAACCCGTGTGGCTAATTTTCTTAATATAGCCCCACGAGAGGGGGATATGATTTTACCTTCTGTTTATTTGGATAAAGAAGCTATGTTTAATCATCATTTTCTTGAGAGGAATGAACAATTCCTCCATTATCGACTAATCTATGACAGACGCAACGTCGTCCCTGTCACTCTTCCTGCTCCCTACCTTTTTGATTATCAGGCAAAAGGAAGATATGTTGTCACCAGGGAGGAAGCAGCTGAATACAAGAGGGGGGTGGAGGCAGCTCGCCAACACACTACAGCTCAGGAGGCGGTTGCCGCTGCATCTCAGTACAACCCCGGTTTCACTTATGGATATCAGCCAGGCGATCCTTGGTACTAGACCAACTAAGGCCAAAAGCCTAAGCTTGGGGGAGTACGTATTTCTCACTGACTTTACATTTATGTTCACACACTAGTCGTCGGTGTTCATACTCTTTCATTGTATTATCCATGTTAGTTTAAATTTCTTTTTCTAGTTTTCTTCTTGTGTGTTTGATAAACCTTAAGAAAAACCAAAAAAATAGTTAGTTTAATTTCCATGCTTGTAGTAATTAAAATAAAAACCCAAAAAGATTTCTAGTTCTTCTTCTTACTTGTTGGGAGCTTTCCCGTGTAAATAGTTTTATTTTCTTTTCTTTCCTTTGGGGGTCGAGAAGACCATATTGAAAATGCTTAGTGGCTCTCATATGCATGATTGTTTATTTAACTTAGAGCCCATATTACTTGTCTTCTCTCTTGAGTTAAATGCTTGCAGATTCCAGCTTAGTCTGATGCACGTGCACTCTTATTATTATACACATCGTTCGGTCGTGCAAGTGAAAGGCAATAATGACGATATATGATGAACTTATTGGGATGAGAAAAGCTGGTATGAACTCGACCTCTCTTGTTTTTGTAAATATGATGAGTTCATCATTTCTGAGTCAGCTATTATGAAGTAAACATATTTGCAATGACATTTAGAGATCATAGTTGCTTGTGCCATGCTTGATTAGCTATGAGTTATAATGGTTTACCTTGCATGCCAACATGCTATTAGAATGATTATGATGTGGTATGATGGGATGGTATCCTCCTTTGAATGAATTGAGTGACTTGACTTGGCACATGTTCATGCATGTAGTTGAATCAAATCAACATAGCCTTCACGATATTTATGTTCATGGTGGATTATATCCTACTCATGCTTTTATTTGGTGTAAATTAATTTTAATGCATGTTTACGACTGTTGTCGCTCTCTCGGTTGGTCGCTTCCCAGTCTTTTGCTAGCCTTCACCTGTACTAAGCGGGAATACCGCTTGTGCATCCAAACTCCATAAACCCCAAAGTTGTTCCATATGAGTCCACTATACCTTCCTATATGCAGTATTTATCTGCCGTTCCAAGTAAATTTGTATGTGCCAAACTATAATCCTTCAAATGAAATTCTGTTTTGTATGCTCGAGCAGCTCATGTTACAACGCCTATATCTTCCATGCTAGGTGGGTTATTCTCACGAGGAGTGGACTCCGCTCCTCATTCACAAGAAAGGGCCGGTAACCGGGATGCCCAGTCCCATGATCCAAAAAGATCAAAGCAAATCAAAATAATTAAACAAAACTCCCCCAGGGCTGTTGTATGTTGGAGGCACTCGTTGTTTCGAGCAAGCCATGGATTGATGCTTGTTGGTGGTTGGGGGAGTATAAACCTTTACCATTCTGTTTGGGAACTGCCTATAATGCATGTAGTATGGAAGATACAGCCATCTCATAGTTATTGCGTTGACAGCGAAAGTATGCCGCTCAAAATGTTATTCAATCTCTATTTTAAAATCGAGCTCCGGCACCTCTACAAATCCCTGCTTCCCTCTGCGAAGGGCCTATCTATTTACTTTTATGTTGAGTCATCACCCTTCTTATTAAAAGCACCTGCTGGAGAGCACACTATCATTTGCATTCATTACTATTGGTTTATATTGGGTATGACTTGACTGGATCTCTTTTACCATGAATTACAATGTTTAGTCAGTCCTTGATCTTTAAAGGTGCTCTGCATTTATGTTTTGCGGTCTCAGAAAGGGATAGCGAGATACCATTTTGTTATATCATGTTATGACTATTTTGAGAAAGTGTTTTCATCCGAGTTCTATTATTATGGCTCACTAGCTAATTATGTTATTGATATGAGTAATTGTGAGACCTAGGTGTCATTGTCAGTGCGGTTAGTTCATAGTATTTGCTGAAACTTGAATGTTGGCTTTTCATGTTTACAACAACAAGAGAAAACAGAGTTTGTAAAAGTTTCTCTTTATCACTTTTAGTTTATCAACTGAATTGCTTGAGGACAAGCAAAGGTTTAAGCTTGGGGGAGTTGATACGTCACCAACGTATCTACTTTTCCAAACAATTTTGCCCTTGTTTTGGACTCTAACTTGCATGATTTGAATGAAACTAAGCCGGACTGACGCTGTTTTCAGCAGAACTGCCATGATGTTGTTTTATGTGTAGAAAAGAAAAGTTCTCGGAATGTCCTGAAAATCCACGGAGGCACTTTTTGGAATTAATAAGCATTTCTGGGCGAAAGAAATACACCAGGGGGCCCAGGCATGTCCACGAGACTGGAGGCGCCCCTTGTAGGGCGCGCCCCCTATCTCGTGGGTCCCTTGGACCTCCACCGACCTCAACTCCAACTCCATATATTCACGTTCGGGGAGAAAAAATCAGAGAGAAAGTTTCATCGCGTTTTACGACACGGAGCCGCCGCCAAACCCTAATCTCTTTCCAGAGAGCTGATCTGGAGTCCGTTCGGGGCTCCGGAGAGGGGGATTCGTCGCCGTCGTCATCATCAACCATCCTCCATCACCAATTTCATGATGCTCACCGCCGTGCGTGAGTAATTCCATCGTAGGCTTGCTGGACGGTGATGGGTTGGTTGAGATTTACCATGTAATCAAGTTAGTTTTGTTAGGGTTTGATCCCTAGTATCCACTATGTTCTGAGATTGATGTTGCTATGATTTTGCTATGCTTAATGCTTGTCACTAGGGCCCGAGTGCCATGATTTCAGATCTGAACCTATTATGTTTTCATGAATATATGTGTGTTCTTGATCCTATCTTGCAAGTCTATAGTCACCTATTATGTGTTATGATCCGACAACCCCGAAGTGAATATAATCGGGATACTTCTCGATGATGACCGTAGTTTGAGGAGTTCATGTATTCACTATGTGCTAATGCTCTATTCCGGTTCTCTATTAAAAGGAGGCCTTAATATCCCTTAGTTTCCGCTAGGCCCCCACTGCCACGGGAGGGTAGGACAAAAGATGTCATGCAAGTTCTTTTCCATAAGCACATATGACTATTTACGGAATGCATGCCTACATTACATTGATGAATTGGAGCTAGTTCTGTGTCACCCTATGTTATAGCTATTACATGAGGAATCGCATCCGGCATAATTATCCATCAATTATCCATTGCCTACGAGCTTTTCATATATTGTTCTTCGCTTATTTACTTTTCCGTTGCTACTGTTACAACTACTACAAAAACCCAAAAACATTTATGTTTACTTTTGCTACTGTTACCATTATTATCATACCACTTTTGCTACTAAATACTTTGCTGCAGATACTAAGTTAACCAGGTGTGGTTGAATTGACAACTCAACTGCTAATACTCAAGAATATTCTTTGGCTCCCCTTGTGTCGAATCAATAAATTTGGGTTGAATACTTTACCCTCGAAAGCTATTGTGATCCCCTACACTTGTGGGTTATCACCCCTCTCTTGTGGAGATCTATTCGATGTAACTCTTTTTGCGGTGTGTTTGTCGAGATCAAATGAATTGTGGGTTTATGATCAAGTTTATCTATGAGAAATATTTGAATCTCCTCTGAATTCTTTTATGTATGATTGAGTTATCTTTGCAAGTCTCTTCGAATTATCAGTTTGGTTTGGCCTACTAGATTGATCTTTCTTGCCATGGGAGAAGTGATTAGCTTTGGGTTCAATCTTGCGGTGTCCTTACCCAGTGACAGCAGGGGTTGCAAGGCACGTATTGTATTGTTGCCATTGAGGATAAAAATATGGGGTTTATATCATATTGCATGAGTTTATCCCTCTACATCATGGCATCTTTCTTAATGCGTTACTCTGTTCTTATGAACTTAATACTCTAGATGCATGCTGGATAGCAGTCGATGTGTGGAGTAATAGTAGTAGATGCAGGTAGGAGTCGGTCTACTTGTCGCGGTCGTGATGCCTATATACATGATCATACCTAGATAATCTCATAATTATTCACTTTTCTATCAATTGCTCGACAATAATTTGTTCACACACCGTAATACTTATGCTATCTTGACAGAAGCCACTAGTGAAACCTATGGCCCCCGGGTCTATCTTTTATCATATAAGCTTTCAATCTACTTTTATTTGCATCTTTACTTTTCCAATCTATATCATAAAATACCAAAAAAATATTTATCTAATCATACTATCTCTATCAGATCTCACTTTCGCAAGTGGCCGTGAAGGGATTGACAACCCCTTTATTGCGTTGGTTGCGAGTTCTTTGTTTGTTTGTGTAGGTGCGTGGGACTTTTGAGGAGCCTCCTACTGGATTGATACCTTGGTTCTCAAAAACTAAGGGAAATACTTACGCTACTATTGCTGCATCACCCTTTCCTCTTCAAGGAAAACCAACGCAAGCTCAAGATGTAGCAAGAAGGATTTCTGGCGCCGTTGCCGGGGAGGTTTCCACCAAGTCAAGTCAAGATTCGACCTCCCGCCAACGTGCGATTTCTGGCGCCGTTGCCGGGGAGGTCTTCGCTCAAGTCAAGACATACCAAGTACACGTCACAAACTCATCTCCCTCACATTTACATTATTTGCCATTTGCCTCTCGTTTTCCTCTCCCCCACTTCACCCTTGCCGTTTTATTCACCCTCTCTTTCCCAATCATCTCCTCTCTCTTTCGCTTGCCTTTTTCTGTTTGCTCGTGTGTTAGATTGTTTACCTTGTCGTTATGGCTAGTTCCTTGTCCGCTCCTATGTCTCCCGAGTTTGAAGTTCTTCACTTCAAGCAAAGGCAAGGAGAAAACTTAAAAGATGCTTGGTATAGGATGATGGAATCTTATCGTAATTGTGCCCTAGAGGTGAATTTTAGAATTCTGCTTCGCAATTTTTATGTTGGGCTAAATATGTCACATAGACAACTCTTGGATTGCATTGCCAAGGGAAATTTTATTGAAATTGATCCCAGTATTGCACATGAAATTATAGAGGGAATAGTGGGAACACTACCTCAAAAGGGGGGATCACATCCTACCCAAGAAGAAACACTAGTGTTTGGAAAGATTTGCGAAGTAACAAAAATATTACAAAAGTCTCTTGGGCCTCTTAAAAGTGTTAGCGGAAATCTTCACCGCATGAATATGTTGATTACTCTTTGCAATAAGCGGTTGGATTCTTTAGATCTAAAAATTTCCGAGTATGAAGGGAAACATAAAGAACCTCCCGGATTCGAGCATGTCTCCGCTAAAAAACTAAAAACTACTTAGACCTATCTTTGCTTTTATGCATAGCTAGGGGCGTTAAACGATAGCGCTAGTTGGGAGGCAACCCAATTTTATTTGTGTTTTTTGTTTTTGTTTCTGTTTAGTAATAAATTTTGCATCTACCTTCTATTTAGATGTGTTTTTATGTTTTAATTAGTGTTTGTGCCAAGTAGAACCTATAGGATAACCTATGGTGATAGTTAATTTGATTCTGCTGAGAAACAGAAACTTTGCACGCATGAAATTAGTTTTGTTAAATCACAGAAGCGTGCTTTTGCATTGATTCTTTTTTGCTTCTGATCAATAGATAAATTTTCCAGGACTTCCTATTTTGGTAGGATTTTTAGCGTTCCAGAAGTTTGCGTTAGTTACAGATTGCTACAGACTGTTCTGTTTTTGACAGATTCTGTCTTTCGTGTGTTGTTTGCTTATTTTGATGCATCTATGGCTAGTATTAAGTGGTATGAACCATAGAGAACTTGAAATACAGTAGGTTTAACACCAATATAAATAAAGAATGAGTTAATTACAGTACCTTATGTGGTGGTTTTGTTTTCTTTCACTAACGGAGCTTATGAGATTTCCTGTTGAGTTTTGTGTTGTGAAGTTTTCAAGTTTTGTGTAAAGATTTGATGGACTATGGAATAAGGAGTGGCAAAAGCTTAAGCTTGGGGATTCCCATGGCACCCCAAGATATTCAAGAGTAGCCAAAAGCCTAAGCTTGGGGATGCCCCGGGAAGGCATCCCCTCTTTCGTCTTTGTTCATTGGTAACTTTACTTGGAGCTATATTTTTATTCGCCACATGATATGTGTTTTGCTTGGAGCATCATGTATGATATTAGTATTTGCTTTTTAGTTTACCACAATCATCCTTGCTGTACACACCTTTTGGGAGAAGCCTACTTGATTGAAATTTATTAGAAGACTCTACGTGCTTCACTTATATCTTTTGAGCTAGATAGTTTTTGCTCTAGTGCTTCACTTATATCTTTTAGAGCACGGCGGTGGCTTAATTTTGTAGAAATTGCTAGTCTCTCATGCTTCACTTATATTTTTTTGAGAGTCTTTTAGAACAGCATGGTATTTTCTATGGTTATAAAATTGTTCCTAGAATGGTAGGCATCCAAGTTGGGTATAATAAAAACTATCATAGGAAGTGAATTGGATGCTATGATCAATTTGATACTTGATAATTGTTTTGAGATATGGAGGTAGTGATATTAAAGTCATGCTAGTTGGGTGATTATGAATTTAAACAATGCTTGTGTTGAAGTTAGCAAGTCCAATAGCATCCACGTATGGTTAAAGTTGTGTAACAAATTTGAAATATGAAGTGTACTTGGATTGTGCATCCTTATGAGTGGCGGTCGGGGACAAGTGATGGTCTTTTCCTACCAATATATCCCTCTAGGAGCATGCATGTAGTGCTTGGTTTTTGATGACTTCTAATTTTTTGCAATGAGTATATGAGTTCTTTTGACTAATGTTGAGTCCATGGATTATACGCACTTTTACCTTTCCACCATGCTAGCCTCTTCGGTACCGTGCATTGCCCTTTCTCACCTTGAGAGTTGGTGCAAACTTCGCCGGTGCATCCAAACCCCGTGATATGAAACGCTCTATCACACATAAACCTCCTTATATCTTCCTCAAAACAGCCACCATATCTACCTATTATGGCATTTCCATAGCCATTCCGAGATATATTGCCATGCAACTTTCCACCGTTCCGTTTATCATCATGACACACATTACTTTTGTCATATTGCCATTGCATGATCATGTAGTTGACATCGTATTTGTGGCAAAGCCACCATGCATAATTTTTCATACATGTCACTCTTGATTCATTGCACCATCCCGGTACACCGCCGGAGGCATTCATATAGAGTCATATCTTGTTCTAGTTTCGAGTTGTAATTCATGTGTTGTAAATCAATAGAAGTGTGATGATCATCATTATTAGAGCATTGTCCCCAAAAAGGAAAAGAAAAAAAGAAAAAAAAAGAGAAAAACAAAAAATAATAAAATAAATAAAAACGGGCAATGTTACTATCTCTTTTTCCACACTTGTGCTTCAAAGTAGCACCATGTCCTTCATATAGCGAGTCTCATATATTGTGCTTCAAAGTAGCACCATGTTCTTCATATAGAGAGTCTCATATGTTGTCACTTTCATATACTAGTGGGAATTTTTCATTATAGAACTTGACTTGTATATTCCTACGATGGGCTTCCTCAAATGCCCTAGGTCTTCATGAGCAAGCAAGTTGGATGCACACCCACTAGTTTTCTTTTGTTGAGCTTTCATTCATTTATAGCTCTAGTGCATCTGTTGCGTGGCAATCCCTACTCCTCATGTTGACATCAATTGATGGGCATATCCATAGCCAGTTGATTATCCTCGTCAATGTGAGACTTTCTCCTTTTTTGTCTTCTCCACACAATCCCCATTATCATATTCTATTCCACTCATAGTGCTATATCCATGGCTCACGCTCATGTATTGCATGAAAGTTGAAAAGGTTTGAGATTATTTAAGTACGAAACAATTGCTTGGCTTGTCATCGGGGGTGTAGAATTTGGGAACATTTTTGTGTGACGAAAATGAAGCATAGCCTAACTATATTATTTTGTAAGGATGATGTCGGTGTCAAAACCGGCGGATCTTGGGTAGGGGGTCCCGAACTGTGCGTCTAGGCGGATGCTAACAGGAGACAAGGGACACGATGCTTTTACCCAGGTTCGGGCCCTCTCGATGGAGGTAAAACCCTACTCCTGCTTGATTGATATTGATGATATGGGTAGTACAAGAGTGGATCTACCACGAGATCAAGGAGGCTAAACCCTAGAAGCTAGCCTATGGTATGATTGTTGTAAAGGTTGTTCGTCCTACGGACTAAAACCCTCCGGTTTATATAGACATCGGAGAGGGCTAGGGTTACACAGAGTCGGTTACAATGGTAGGAGATCTACATATCCGTATCGCCAAGCTTGCCTTCCACGCCAAGGAAAGTCCCATCCGGACACGGGACGAAGTCTTCAATCTTGTATCTTCATGGTCTTGGAGTCCGGCCAATGATAATAGTCCGGCTATCCGGACACCCCCTAGTCCAGGACTCCCTCAGTAGCCCCTGAACCAGGCTTCAATGACGATGAGTCCGGCGCACATATTGGTCGGCATTGCAAGGCGGGTTCCTCCTCCGAATAATTCATAGAAGATTGTGAACACCAGGATAGTGTCCGGCTCTGCAAAATAAATTCCACATTCCACCGTAGAGAGAATAATATGTACACAAGTTCAATCTGCTGACGTATTTTGTGGCATGACGTCATACCACCACCAAGCCTTTACTTGAATCGTTTTTTATTATACCACCTCAGCGCGTTTAGCGAAGCGGTTTCCTTGGCACGTCTTGTCGAAGCAGAGATCGTGTTCCCCTTATTCCGGGATTCCCATCAATACGGACGTGGGTAACCCAACCGCGCCATTGATGGTGGCGCTTGGGAGATAAGCGAGTTTTACCAGGCCGGTGGGGACGCATAGTCTTCGTCCGCCCATATATAAGGGGATAAGGATCCACCTTTTTTACCTACGCCTTCTTCCTCCTTTGCTTATCCATCTCCGCGCACTCGAGCTCCAGCGCCCAAGTTCGCACATCTCGCCTCAACCTTCTCCAGCCATGTCCGGAGCGGGAGGCAAGTGGATGGCCTCCTCTGTCACGGAGGGGCACATCGAAAAGCTGCGCGGCGCCGGATACCTCTCCAGCGACATCGCGCACCGGCTGCCCGACAAGGGGCAGCTCATCCCCACCCCCAGGCCCCATGAGAGGGTCGTATTCCTTCCCCACTTCCTCCACGGACTGGGCTTCCCACTTCATCCCTTCGTCCGGGGGCTCATGTACTACTACGGCCTGGACTTCCACGATCTGGCGCCAAACTTCATCCTCAACATCTCGGTGTTTATCGTCGTGTGTGAGGCCTTCCTCTGCATCCAGCCCCACTTCGGCTTGTGGCTAAAAACCTTCAATGTCAAGCCGAAGGTAGTGAAGGGCGTCCAAGCGGAGTGCGAAGGCGCTATGGTGGGCAAAATGCCCAACGTCCTCTGGCTCGAGGGCGCCTTCGTGGAAACCATCAAAGGGTGGCAATCGGGGTGGTTCTATATCACTGAGCCGCGGGACCCTAAATGGGTAGCGGCCCCCGAGTTCAGATCTGGTACCCCCATGCAGCTCACCTCCTAGAAAGAGAAGGGCTTGCTATGGGGCAGTTCGGAGGAGCTGACCGGACTCCAGTCCTGTCTCCAGACCCTGGTGAACAAGAAGCTCAAGCTTTTCAATGTGATCCAGGTCATGCTCGTCCGCCGGATTCTCCCCTGCCAACAACGGGCCTTCAACCTGTGGGAGTTTGATCAGGCACAGCACCGGACCCTTAGCGGGCTCTTCGACACAACGTACAAAGCTGCCTGGAGGGTGCTGTTCAAGGGGGGAGAAGCCCCCGCATCCGCAACTGAAGATCGCGGATTCAGCACGAAACACCCGGCCGGTGTGGTAAGATATGTTATCCTTTATAGGACATTTATTTCTTTCATAGTTTGACTCTATTGTGGGATCTAAAATTCCCAATGCCTTTAACAGGACTGGCAGAGGATGTCCGGACAGGTTAACTGTCCGGCTCCCCTCCCCGAAGACCCAGCGGATACCCGTTTAACGGGGCTGCTAGTCCCGGCACTTTATGTGGTGCCGGAGAAGAAGGCCAAGAAGAAGGCCACGGGAACCCGAAGGAGTTCCCGGCGCCAGGTGGTATCGGACTCATCGTCCGATGGCTCCGAGACGGACTCCTCCCCTGAAGACGAGGAGGAGAAAGAGGACTCTCCCCAAGAGGGGGGAGAGAGGAAGAGGAAGGCTTCCCCAACGGGGGAGGCCGAAGGGTCCAAGAGGGGAAGGACCCTTCCTCCAGATAGTTCCGCCAACACCAACGACGGCAATGAAGGGTGGCCCTCAAGGGCCAAGCCCCCGGCAAGATCGTAAGTGTCCGGATTCCGAATGATTTATAATTTCTCTTTTGTGCCACATAGTGTCCTTCTAATGCCGCACACTACCTGTAGTCCGGCCGAGGATGATCTTCCCGCTTCATCAAGCTGGTCCTTGGCTCCGTCGGATGTAGATTCCATTCCGACCGCCTCCACCCCTCGCGATGCTGAGGACGCCGAGGTGGGATCCCAGGAGGGGACCTGCCAGGTGGGGGACGCTCCGGAGGTGCCACAGGGAAACCTCCCGGACTTTGTCCCGGACTCCGTGCCGGAACCCGCAGTGGTTCCGGAGTCCGGCAGGCGGCCCCTTTGTAAGAAGGGCAAGACCGTGACACCGGAAGCCTCCGTCCAATCGAAGGCGCCGGACAACTTGCTGGAGGCGCTCAACGGCGCTTCCATCGAGGAAGAACACCGCACTATCAGGAGTGCGGTGATTCAGAAGGTTCAGCTCGCCAAGAGCGGCCTGACCGAAGCCTGCAGCAGCCTTCTAGCAGGCTTTGAGGTAAGAAGTTTTTTAAAATATGTAATGTAATACCGCATAGACAATAGCCCCTGATGCTCGGTTCGGTGTTCGGAAAGAAAAACCGGACTGAGGATCTAAAGAAGATATACGCAGGAGTTCTAAAAATTATGTCAATATGGGTTTGCAGGCTGCGCTGCTGACCTCTGCCGCACTGACTGCGGAGGTCGATGCTTTGAAGCAGAACCTCGAGCGGTCCGAGAACGAGCTCGGCCTTGCCAAGAAGCAGCTCGAGGACAAAGAAGGTGTGTAACACCGCATTAAATTTGTACCTTACAGAAAAGGATTTTGGTTGCAATAGAAATAACAAGGATAACGTGGGTACTGCAGGGGCCACGAATAAGGTGGCGACCCTGAAGGAGGCCGTGTCCGCGGCCGAACGCAATGCGGCCGCGGAACGAGCGAAGCGAGAGAAGCAGGAGGCGCGGGTGGCGGAGGTGCGGCAAGAGCTCCAGGCTCTCATGGAAAAGCATGAGAGTTTGGAGCGCGACTCGAAGACTCGAGAGTCCGAGCTTGCCTCGGCTCTTGAGAGTGCCAAAGCCGCTAAGGCCCGAGGCCCATAAGGCCCTCCAGGAGATTGAGGCAGTGAAGAAAATAGCGGCGGGTAAGGCATTTTTCATGCAAAGCAAGCATGTGAATGTGAATTACCTGTTACTTACCCGAATTCGGAGCTCTCCAGGAGCGTTTGCAGATCTGCCTCGCAGCGTGTCCGATGCCGCCGCATTCTACCGGGCCGAGGAGGGGAGCTCAACGGAGAAGGTCTTCTGGTCTCAGTATGCTGAGGCCGGACATCCGGTGCCCCTTAGCGACCAGCTGAAGCAGCTGGTCGAGCTCCACAAGGTAGCCGAGCAGGCCATGAAGGGCCTCATAGTCCGGCTGTGGCCTGAAGAGGCCATGCCTGGGAGCTACTTCGGCCTCGTGCGGCGGCTGGTGGATGCGTGCCCTTGGGTGGAAGTCATCAAGCGCTCCGCCTGCATTGAAGGTGCCCGTCGGGCCCTTGCCCGCGCAAAGGTGCACTGGGGCAGGCTGGATGCTGAGAGGCTTCTGACGGACGCGCCGCCGGCGGGCAAGGAGTATCGTACGCCCGAAATGTACTATAAGAGTGTCCTGAAGGGTGCCCGCAAGATTGCGGATGAGTGCCCCAAAGATGTAATTTTTGAGTAGACTCGCAATGTGTTATCCTGTGCGCTGAAAACTTTGTTCATATGCGCTAAGCAACGCTTATTGATTTAAAATATTACCTTCTGTGCGGCCGTTTATCAAATCTGAGAGATGGCAAGTCGTCGGCTTCAGCCCCCATGCCACGAGTGCTGGGGTGTTCGGGATAAACTTGAGCGCTCTTGTTCCCATTTTTGGGTCCATCTAGGGAGGCGCTCAACACAACGAACAAGGCAACCGGACTTATAATGCTTGAACACTCTCACTTAGCCATAGAATTCTATAATTTTAAATTTCGGCGAAGCCCCTAGTGTTCGGAAGACCGAATTCGGGGAGCTATCCACGCCTGGGCCGGACACAGCCGGTTCCTCGCTCTAAGCGGCATAAGTCTTTAGGGACTCGAAAAGACCTCTCGAACAGCGACCAGCTCTCGCCTTATCATGACGGTCAGTTTTAGCTTTCTCCACTGAGGCGCTCGCCCAGCTCAACCGGGGCGCAATCGCAGTGGTTCTCCCAGTGCTACCTTAGCCGATAGAACGGAACGTAAGGTACCAAAACATGGGAGCCGGGCAAACCCAACTATTGACCCAAGACATGATTCGGAGCCGATGCATATAGTGCTATAAGTTCGGGGTGCCGCACTTGTGAAAGTGTTCGGACTTACGACACCATAATGCGGGGAACATAAGCCCCTGGTGTATTCGGCCGTACCAAATTGTACGGATGCAAGATGTCATAAATGAACATATATATAAAGAAAAGGAATGCAATTATAGGCAAAAAGTGATGCATTGTTTATTCAAGGAATTCTGCTATGAGTGCAGAACGATACAAATAGTGCGGTAAGCAAGGGTTTGGACTATTAGACATGTCCCCCTCCAGGGGTAGGCTGCGGAATGGTGTATTAAACAGATTTAATGCTCATAATGGAGACCACCTGAGTGTTCGTCGTAGCCATTGTTCCTCCCTGGCTGTTGCATCGTGAGTTCGGCAGATCTACTGCCGGACAGGGCCTCTGGTAAATGGAGGCCTGTGGAAAAAAAGGAGAAAAAAAAGAAAGTGACACACGTGGGAGCCCCTGGTGTGGTTGAGCCGCACTCTGGGCCTGTCGTGGTCGTGCCCCTCCCCCTATGCCCATGGTATCTTCAGAGCGTAATGATGTACGCGGAGAGCTCGTCTTGCAATCATGCAAGGGCTGGGGTTGGGGCCGCATTGCTACGCGTGCCTGGAACGTGCCAGGCGGTCTTGATGTATGTTACTCCGGGCGGGTTTAGTCATGTCCGGTCGTTTAATGGACAGACTCGAAAATTGCCTTAAGAGGCTGCTCTGTACTTCTACCGCGAGAGCCGCTGTGTGTTCCTCCGTTCGGAGGGAGCATTCAGTATTTCCGTTGACCGTAATGACTCCACGAGGGCCTGGCATCTTGAGCTTGAGGTATGCATAATGGGGCACCGCATTGAACTTTGCAAACGCGGTTCGTCCGAGCAGAGCATGATAGCCACTACGGAACGGGACTATGTCGAAGATTAATTCCTCGCTTCGGAAATTATCCGGGGATCTGAAGACCACTTCCAGTGTGACTGAGCCTGTACAATTGGCCTCGACACCTGGTATGACGCCCTTGAAGGTCGTCTTTGTAGGTTTAATCCTTGAGGGGTCTATGCCCATCTTGCGCACTGTATCCTGATAAAGCAGGTTCAGGCTGCTGCCACCGTCCATCAAGACTCTAGTGAGGTGAAATCCATCGACGATTGGGTCTAAAACCAATGTGGCGAATCCGCCATGGCGGATACTGGTGGGGTGGTCCCTTCGATCGAAAGTGATCGGGCAAGAGGACCATGGATTGAACTTCGGGGCGACTGGCTCCATCGCATATACGTTCCTAAGTGCACGCTTCCGCTCCCTCTTGGGTATGTGGGTTGCGTATATCATGTTTACCGTCCGCACTTGTGGGGGGAAACCCTTCTGTCCTCTACTGTTCGGTGGCCGGGTCTCCTCCTCGTCATCGCTATGCAGCCCCTTGTCATTGTTTTCGGTGATTAACTTGCCTGCCTGCTTAAATACCCAACAATCCCTGTTGGTGTGGTTAGCTAGCTTTTCGGGGGTGCCATGTATCTGGCAAGAGCGGTCGAGTATTCGGTCCAAATTGGACGGACCCGGAGTAGTTCTTTTGAATGGCTTTTTCCGCTGACCGGGTTTAGAGCCTCTGAATCCGGCGTTGACTGCCGTATCCTCAGTGTTATCGTCGTTAACACGGCGTTTGTTTTTGTTGCGACGCGACCTGCCATTGCGGTCCTTGCTGTCCGGACTGCCAGAATTTTTGTTGAGGTTGTTACTGCGGGCTAGCCAGCTGTCCTCCCCCGCACAGAAGCGGGTCATGAGTGATGTGAGGGCTGCCATGGATTTCGGCTTTTCCTGTCCTAGGTGCCGGGCCAGCCACTCGTCGCGGATGTTATGTTTGAAGGCTGCGAGGGCCTCTGCATCCGGACAGTCGACGATTTGATTTTTCTTTGTTAAGAACTGTGTCCAGAACTGTCTGGCCGATTCGTCTGGCTGCTGAATTATATGGCTTAGGTCATCGGCGTCTGGTGGTCGCACATATGTGCCCTGGAAGTTGTCAAGAAATGCGGCTTCCAGGTCCTCCCAACACCCAATTGACTCTGCTGGCAAGCTGTTAAGCCAATGTCGAGCTGGTCCTTTAAGCTTGAGTGGGAGATACTTGATGGCATCGAGATCGTCACCGCGGGCCATATGGATGTGAAGGAGATAATCTTCGATCCAAACCGCGGGGTCTGTTGTGCCATCGTAGGATTCAATGTTCACGGGTTTAAACCCTTCAGGGATTTGATGATCCATTACTTCATCTGTGAAGCATAGTGCGTGTGCGGCGCCTCTATACTGGGCAATATCGCGACGCAGCTCAAGAAAGCTTTGTCTAGTGTGTTCGGCCCGGCCGGAGTTGTTGTATCCGGCGCGACGGTAGTCATCGTGGATTGTGGGGCGCCCGCGTGATCCGTAGATAGATCTTGATTGTCTTGCCTTATCCTCCAATATATCCCGCAAGTCCGGCGCATTCCCTCGTGGCTTCATACTTTTCGAGCGATGCCGGGGTACGGTCCTGATGGAGGGCCTAGATGCCTCTCTATCGCGGCCACGGGGTGGTCGGTCTGCCGTATTGTGCGCTGGTGATGAAGGTTTGTATGCTTCCTCCTCTAGTCGGGGGAGCAACTTGCATTTTGGGTAGCTTTTGGAGGGGCGTTCGAGTTCATACTCTTCGGCCGCAAGGACTTCCGTCCATCTGTCGGCTAGCAGGTCTTGATCAGCTTGAAGTTGTTGCTGCTTTTTCTTTAGGCTATTTGCCGTGGCCATAAGCCTGTGTTTAAAACGCTCTTGTTCGACGGGATCCTCGGGCACGACAAATTCGTCATCGTTGAGGCTTGCCTCGTCTCCGGAGGGAGGCATGTAATTGTCATCCTCCTCGTCTGCCGCTCTCTCCTGAGGGCTGGCTTCTCCGTCCTCCTGTGCTGAATCTTGCTGGAGGGGGTTATCTTCGGCACTCTCTGGGGTGTTGTTATCTCCGGTGCCGGAATCTCCATTCTTGCTGTGGCGGGATTTAGAGCGGTGTCGCTGACGTCGGCGCTTGGGCTGTTTCTTAGAGGAATCTGCCCCCGCTGCTTCTTCGCCGTCCCCATCCTTCGGGGTGTCCACCATGTATATGTCGTATGACGAGGTGGTCTTCCAGTGCCCTGTAGGCGCTGGTTCTTGATCGTCTCCGGCATCGTCATCCATACCGTCGATGTCTTCGAAGTCGTAGTCTAGCATGTCGGTTAGATCATCGACAGTGGCTACAAAGTGGGTGGTGGGTGGGCTTTGAATTTCTTCGTCGTCCGCATCCCAACCATCCTGACCGCAGTCCGGCCAGGGCTCTCCTGATAACGAGAGATACTTTAACGAGTTCAGGATGTCGCCAAAGGGCGAGTGCTGAAAGATGTCCGCAGCGGTGAACTCCATGACCGGCGCCCAATCGGATTCGATTGGCAGGGGCGCAGGAGGTTCGGAGTCCGGCAAGGAGTCTGGCACCTCGGAGTCACGAGCTTTGCAAAGGACAAGATCGGTATTCGGCTCCATCACCGTAGAAGTTGCAGCTACCGAGGCGGTGTCCACCCACCTGTCCTCGATCTGCGCGGTCGGCTCTGAACTATGGGTCGGAGCGGATTCGTGTGCGGCCTCCAAGGTACTGTCCGGCGGCAGAGCTAAATCATGCCCATCGTGACAGTGCGGCATGCTCGGCTGTGGCTCGAATCCATCGAAGATCAAGTCTCCGCGGATGTCAGCCGTGAAGTTTAGGCTTCCAAATCTGACCTGATGGCCAGGGGCGTACCTTTCGATCTGCTCCAGATGGTCGAGTGAATTGGCCCGCAATGCAAAGCCGCCGAACACAAAGATCTGTCCGGGGAGAAAAGTCTCACCCTGGACGGCGTTGTTGTTGATGGAAGAAGCCATCAAGCCTATCGGTGACGACACAGAGGAACTCTCAATGAAAGCACCAATGTTGGTGTCAAAACCGGCGGATCTCGGGTAGGGGGTCCCGAACTATGCGTCTAGGCGGATGGTAACAGGAGACAAGGGACACGATGTTTTTACCCAGGTTCGGGCCCTCTCGATGGAGGTAAAACCCTACTCCTGCTTGATTGATATTGATGATATGGGTAGTACAAGAGTGGATCTACCACGAGATCAAGGAGGCTAAACCCTAGAAGCTAGCCTATGGTATGATTGTTGTAATGGTTGTTCGTCCTACGGACTAAAACCCTCCGGTTTATATAGACACCGGAGAGGGCTAGGGTTACACAAAGTCGGTTACAATGGTAGGAGATCTACATATCTGTATTGCCAAGCTTGCCTTCCACGCCAAGGAAAGTCCCATCCGGACACGGGACAAAGTCTTCAATCTTGTATCTTCATGGTCTTGGAGTCCGGCCGATGATAATAGTCCAGCTATCTGGACACCCCCTAGTCCAAGACTCCCTCAGATGAACTTTCTTTAGCCATGTTATTTTGAGAAGACATGATTGCTTTTATTAGTATGCTTGAAGTGTTACTATTTCTTATGTCAATATGAACTTTTATTTTGAATCATTTGGATCTGAACATTCATGCCACAATAAAGAAAATTACATTGAGAATTATGCTAGGTAGCATTTCACATCAAAAATTCTGTTTTTATCATTTACCTATCGAGGACGAGCAGGAATTAAGCTTGGGGATGCTTGATACATCTCCAATGTATCTATAATTTTTGATTGTTCCATGCTATTATATTACCCCTTTTGGATGTTTATTGGCTTTATTTTACACATTTATATCATTTTTGGGACTAACCTACTAACTGGAGGCCCAGCCCGTATTGCTATTTTTTTGCCTATTTCAGTATTTCGAAGAAAAGGAATATCAAACGGAGTCCAAACGGAATGAAACCTTCGGGAGCGTGATTTTTGGAACGGACGTGATCCAGAGGACTTGGAGTGCAAGCCAAGAAGCAGCCGAGGCAGCCACGAGGGTGTAGGGCGCGCCCACCCCTACAGGGCGCGCCCCCCTGTCTCGTGGGCCCCTCAGGCGGCCACCAACCTACTTCTTCCTCCTATATATACCCACGTACCCCGAAAACATCCAGGGAGCCAACAAAAAACAATTTCCACTGCTGTAACCATCTATATCCGCGAGATCCCATATTGGAGCCTTCGCCGGCGCTCCGCTGGAGGGGGAATCGACCACGGAGGGCTTCTACATCAACACCATAGCCCTTCCGATGAGTTGTGAGTAGTTTACCACATACCTTCGGGTCCATAGTTATTAGCTAGATGGCTTCTTCTCTCTTTTTGGATCTCAATACCATGTTCTCCCCCTCTCTTGTGGAGATCTATTTGATGTAACTCTTTTTGCGGTGTGTTTGTCGAATTGTGGGTTTATGATCAAGTTTATCTATGAGAAATATTTGAATCTCCTCTGAATTCTTTTATGTATGATTGATTTATCTTTGCAAGTCTCTTCGAATTATCAGTTTGGTTTGGCCTACTAGATTGATCCTTCTTGCCATGGGAGAAGTGCTTAGCTTTGGGTTCAATCTTGCGGTGTCCTTACCCAGTGACAGCAGGGGTTGCAAGGCACATATTGTATTGTTGCCATCAAGGATAAAAAGATGGGGTTTATATCATATTGCATGAGTTTATCCCTCTACACCATGTCATCTTTCTTAATGCGTTACTCTATTCTTATGAACTTAATACTCTAGATGCATGCTGGATAGCGGTCGATGTGTGGAGTAATAGTAGTAGATGCAGGCAGGAGTCGGTCTACTCGACAGTAATTTGTTCACCCACCATAGTACTTATGCCATCTTGAGAGAATCCACTAGTGAAACCTATGGCCCCTGGGTCTATCTTTTATCATATAAGCTATCAATCTACTTTTATTTGCATCTTTACTTTTCCAATCTATATCATAAAATACCAAAAATATATTATCTTATCATACTATCTCTATCAGATCTCACTTTCGCACGTGGCCGTGAAGGGATTGACAACCCCTTTATTGTGTTGCTTGCGAGTTCTTTGTTTGTTTGTGTAGGTGCATCTGACTTTTGAGGAGCCTCCTACTGGATTGATACCTTGGTTCTCAAAAACTGAGGGAAATACTTACACTAGTATTGTTGCATCACCCTTTCCTCTTCAAGGAAAACCAACGCAAGCTCAAGACGTAGCAGCTGTGCTTTGCAACAGACTCTCTTTGGTCCCTGTAATGTTTCCTAAGAACTCGAGATTTGTGAGAGATAAATTCTTCTTGAGCCGGAATTTTTCCGGACGGCCTTTAAACTAGCAACATTTATTGAGCTATGTCCACGTAGCTCTCGAGTCTTTAAGATGACTCAATGAGTTGACTTGAGATTCTCCACAGTTGACCGTGATATAGACCGGTTTGAGTCCTGCATGGGACAACTTGCAAGCCAAAGTAATTGCTCTTTTAAAGAAAATAATATGTAGTATAAAATATACAGGATGGATTTCACCTGATATTTTTTTATTAAGAATTATTAGCTGTAGGGTTGCAGCAATTATGACAGTGGTGGCGGGTTAAAGCACGACACTCCTTCGGGTCATGTTGGCCATTAGAATTTTTTTAACCCCTAGAGCTTTGACTTTTCTTCCAACCAACCTCATCTTATCTTGTTCTTTTCTCTGACAGAGAAGCAGAGGAGGTCAGAGGCAACCTGCAAGCTCGCAGCGCTCACCATACGGCGGTTTGAAATTGAGGGCTGCGGTGGCGGGTCGCGGCGGACTGTCGGGCTTCACCAAAGAAGCAAGGTGAAGCAGAAATGGTCGGCGACTCAGGGCGCATCTGCGATGGCAAGAGCTAGAACAAGTCGCAGCATGGCCGTCTCAATGTGGCGGCGGTTTATGGCGCGGCAGAAGAAGCCCCCAACGGCTTATGGCACAGCATAAGAGGCCCCCGGCGGCCTATGGCGCAGCAGAAGAGGCACCTAGCGGCTCGAGGTGCAGTGGTAAAACCGCGCGAGGTCATGGCGGCTTGAAAGCAGCGGCTCAAGGCCGAGGACCGCGGAGGTGGAGGCGTCTCATCGAAAGTGCGGTAGCAGGGACTTGCGGTGGCGAGCATAACAGCGTCAGAGGTAGCGGCTTGCACGCCATCGCCTCTGAGTGGCGAATTGAAAAGGCAGCCGCTCGGCGGTCGTGACGGCGGGTCGGAGGTGAAACTCACGTGCGGTGGGTCCGGCGGCTTCGTAGAACATGCAGAGATGCAGGCAGGCCACAGCACGAGACGGCTCAACGCATGCGGCTTGATCCCTTAGTGTGGCGGCTTGAGGAGGCAGAAGAGGCACAAGGACGTTTCGAGGGCTCGGACAGAGGCGACTCGGCGATGAAGATGGCGGCTCGAAGCCACAACAACGGGGGCACGGGCGGCGGCTCTCCCACTGTAGTTGAGACGGGCAGCGGCTTCGTACTACAGTTGAGACGACAGCGGTGGCTCGACGCTGCCATGATTGAGGCCACGAGAGGCAGGCGGGGATTGCCCGTGGCGGCGGCTCGGGGCATCGACTCATGACGGCGGGGTGATGGCAGGCACTGCAGCTACGGATGGATGCCGGCGGCTCTGCAGTGATATGCCGGCTTACCGGCGGAGAAGTAGTTATTGCGGTTTAGGGGCGAGGCCAGGCACAGCGCAAGCATTCAAGGTAGATGGTGGCTCAGAGCAGCAGAGCTCGGCCATGGAAGCCGTAGGCCGGCGGGTCCGCGGGGACGGCTCGAGGCGTGCTGCCATGACAGTAGCAGAGGAGGAGCGAGGCCGGCTAGTAGGCAGAAGTGACGCGCGAGGCACAGAGACGACAGCACGGAGGCAGCGGCTTAACGAGGCCACGATGCCGGAGATGAGGATGGCTCCTCGGCGGCAGCAGATGCCGAGACGCCAGAGGCGGGATGGCCAACCCATGATGCGGCATTAACAGGTGGCTTGGGGTGAAGCTGCAACCGTTCCCGAGTTCTGGTCGGTTGGACGAATCCCCATCCGTGCTTTCCTCTAGATCATGGACGTATATTACAGGAGGCGCACAGCCGGAGTAGGTAGCTTTGCAGCGAGGTGAAGCCGCGTGGTCGGGCAGGGCCGGTGGCTCAAGGCTGCACCCGTGGCCGCGGATGGCGGCGGTAGAAGTGAGCCGGACAAAGAGGCTCACGGCCAGGGCACAGCGGCAGGCCAATGGAAGCTCGGAGGCGGGATCCGGTGACTTGGTAGGCTGTGGTTATAACCCAGCAGCGGAGGACGTGGCAAGGGGCTCCGCAGAGGCAGGTTGGAGGCCAAGGCGTGAGGCCTCCGAGGCTGCTCGAGGTGCAGACGTGGAGGCGGCTCAATAAGGCCACCACTGTGATGGTTCGAAACGAGGGCGCTCGACAACGGCGAAGTTGTGGGCGGTGACTCAACGCGAGACGACGGCGGCTCAACAATTTGATGAAGCGTTGTAGGTTGCCAACCGTGGCGGAGGCTGCGCCCGTTACCGTTATGCAATAATGAGTTCTGTCATGGTTGTGGACATGGATTAAGATCATCCGGGAGCTGCTCCTTTTTCTATTCTTTCTTTCATCTGTAGTACTAGTGTACCAACTATTGATCCTTTTGTGATATAGCTTGAGATTGTATGGTGCTGTGTTGGGGAGGTACTGCAGCAATCACCGTAGGCCGGCAGCCCAAGTCCATTAAGAAATATCATTAAGAAGCCCGCGTTTTACCAGCACACGACAGCTGGCCGCCTTGAAACTTGATCCGGTATGCTTTGGCGGACATAGTAACAGTCGGACACGGCCACCATACATGTTACAGCAAAAGTTCTTGCAGGTCTCGAACTGGCAACTTGCGGCGGCGTAAAAAATTGATCCGTCTTGGAACCGGCGGATCGCCTTGAAGGAAATATGCCCTAGAGGCAATAATAAAGTTATTATTTATTTCCTCATATCATGATAAATGTTTATTATTCATGCTAGAATTGTATTACCCGGAAACATGATACATGTGTGAATACATAGCCAAACATAGTGTCACTAGTATGCCTCTACTTGCCTAGCTCATTAATCAAAGATGGTTATGTTTCCTAACCATAGACATATGTTGTCATTTGATTAACAGGATCACATCATTACGAGAATGATGTGATTGACTTGACCCATTCCGTTAGCCTAGCACTTGATCGTTTAGTATGTTGCTATTGCTTTCTTCATGACTTATACAAAGTTCCTATAACTATGAGATTATGCAACTCCCGTTTATCAGAGGAACACTTTGTGTGCTACCAAACATCACAACGTAACTGGGTGTCTCCAAAGGTACATGTTGAGTTGGCATATTTCGATATTAGGTTTTGTCACTCCGATTGTCGGAGAGGTATCTTTGGGCCCTCTCGGTAATGCACATCACTATAAGCCTTGCAAGCAATGTGACTAATGAGTTAGTTACGGAATGATGCATTACGTAACTAGTAAAGAGACTTGCCAGTAACGAGATTGAACTAGGTATTGGATACCGACGATCGAATCTTGGGCAAGTAACATACCGATGACAAAGGGAACAACGTATGTTGTTATGCGGTTTGACCGATAAAGATCTTCATAGAATATGTAGGAGCCAATATGACCATCCAGGTTCCGCTATTGTTTATTGACCGGAAACAGCTCTAGGTCATGTCTACATAGTTCTCGAACCCGTAGGGTCCGCACGCTTAACGTTACGATGACAGTTTTATTATGAGTTTATAAGTTTTGATGTATCGAAGGTTGTTCGGAGTCCCGGATATGATCACGGACATGACGAGGAGTCTCGAAATGGTTGAGACATAAATATTGATATATTGGAAGCCTATATTTGGACATCGGAATAGTTCCGGGTGAAATCGGGATTTTACCGGAGTACCGGGGGGTTACCGGAACCCCCCCGGGGGTTAATGGGCCTACATGGGCCATGAGGGAGAAGAGGAGGGCCGGCCAGGGCAGGCCGCGCGCCCCCTCCCCCCTAGTCCGAATAGGACAAGGAAGGGGGGCGGCGCCCCCCTTTCCTCTTTCCCCTCCCCCCTTTCCTTCTCCAACAAGGCAAGAGGAGGGAGTCCTACTCCCGGTGGGAGTAGGACTCCTCCAGGCGCACCCCTAGGGGGCCGGTCGCACCTCCCCCCAACCTCCTTTATATACGGGGGCAGGGGGGCACCTCTAGACACACAAGTTGATCATCGTGATCGTTCCTTGGCCATGTGTGGTGCCCCCCTCCACCATATTCCACCTCGGTCATATCGTAGCGGTGCTTAGGCGAAGCCCTGCGTCGTTAGAACATCATCATCGTCACCATGCCGTCGTGCTGAGGGAACTCATCCCCGACACCCTGCTGGATCGGAGCCCGGGGATCGTCATCGAGCTGAACGTGTGCTGAACTCGGAGGTGTCGTACGTTCGGTACTTGGATCGGTCGGATCGTGAAGACGTACGACTACATCAACCGCGTTGTCATAACGCTTCCGCTTACAGTCTACGAGGGTACATGGACAACACTCTCCCCTCTTGTTGCTATGCACCACCATGATCTTGCGTGTGCGTAGGAAAATTTTTGAAATTACTGCGTTCCCCTACAGTGGTATTAGAGCCAGGTTTTTATGCGTTGATGTTATATGCACGAGTAGAACACAAGTGAGTTGTGGGTGATACAACTCATACTGCTTACCAGCATGTCATACTTTGGTTCCACGGTATTGTTGGATGAAGCGGCCCGGACCGACATTACGCGTACGCTTACGCGAGACTGGTTTTACCGCTGTGCTTTGCACACAGGTGACTAGAAGGTGTCTGTTTCTCCAACTTTAGTTGAACCGAGTGTGGCTACGCCCGATCCTTGCGAAGGTTAAAACAGCACTAACTTGACGAACTATCGTTGTGGATTTGATGCGTAGGTAAGAATGGTTCTTGCTCAGCCCGTAGCCGCCATGCAAAATTTGCAACAACAAAGTAGAGGACGTCTAACTTGTTTTTGCAGGGCATGTTGTGATATGATATGGTCAAGACGTGATGCTATATTTTATTGTATGAGATGATCATGTTTTGTAACCGAAGTTATCGGCAATTGGCAGGAGCCATATGGTTGTCGCTTTATTGTATGAAATGCAAACGCCCTGTAATTGCTTTACTTTATCACTAAGCGGTAGCGATAGTCGTAGAAGCAATAGATGGCGTAAGGACAACGATGCTACGATGGAGATCAAGGTGTCGCGCCGGTGATGATGGTGATCACGACGGTGCTTCAGAGATGGAGATCACAAGCACAAGATGATGATGGCCATATCATATCACTTATATTGATTGCATGTGATGTTTATCCTTTATGCATCTTATCTTGCTTTGTTTGACAGTAGCATTTTAAGATGATCTCTCACTAAATTATCAAGAAGTGTTCTCCCTGAGTATGCACCGTTGCGAAAGTTCTTCGTGCTGAGACACCACGTGATGATCGGGTGTGATAAGCTCTACATTCAAATACAACAGGTGCAAAACATTTGCACACGCGGAATACTCGGGTTAAACTTGACGAGCCTAGCATATACAGATATGGCCTCGGAACACGAAGACCGAAAGGTCGAACGTGAATCATATAGTAGATATGATCAACATAGTGATGTTCACCATTGAAACTACTCCATCTCACGTGATGATCGGACATGGTTTAGTTGATTTGGATCACGTGTTCACTTAGATGACAAGAGAGATGTCTGTCTAAGTGGGAGTTCTTAAGTAATATGATTAATTGAACTTAAATTTATCATGAACTTAGTACCTGATAGAATTTTGCTTGTCTATGTTTGTTGTAGATAGATGGCTCGTGTTGTTGTTCCGTTGAATTTTAATGCGTTCCTTGAGAAAGCTAAGTTGAAAGATGATGGTAGCAATTACACGGACTGGGTCCGTAACATGAGGATTACCCTTATTGCTGCACAGAAGAATTACGTCCTGGAAGCACCGTTGGGTGCCAGACCTACTGCTGATGCAACTGACGACGTTAAGAACGTCTGGCAGAGCAAAGCTGATGACTACTCGATAGTTCAGTGTGCCATGCTTTACGGCTTGCAACCGTGTCTTCAACGACGTTTTGAACGTCATGGAGCATATGAGATGTTCCAGGAGTTGAAGTTAATATTTCAATCAAATGCCTGGATTGAGAGATATGAAGTCTCCAATAAGTTCTATAGCTGTAAAATGGAGGAGAATAGTTCTGTCAGTGAACACATACTCAAAATGTCTGGGTTTAATAATCACTTGATTCAACTCGGAGTTAATCTTCCTGATGATAGTGTCATTGACAGAATTCTTCAATCACTGCCACCAAGCTACAAGAGCTTCGTGATGAACTATAATATGCAAGGGATGGACAAGACTATTCCTGAGCTCTTCGCAATGCTAAAAGATGCCGAGGTAGAAATCAAGAAGGAGCATCAAGTGTTGATGGTTAACAAGACCACCGGTTTCAAGAAAAAGGGCAAAGGGAAGAAAAAGGGGAACTTCAAGAAGAACAGCAAACAAGTTGCTGCTCAAGAGAAGAAACCCAAGTCTGGACCTAAGCCTGAGACTGAGTGCTTTTACTGCAAGCAGATTGGACACTGGAAGCGGAACTGCCCCAAGTATTTTGCGGATAAGAAGGATGGCAAAGTGAACAAAGGTATATGTGATATACATGTTATTGATGTGTACCTTACTAATGCTCACAGTAGTACCTGGGTATTTGATACTGGTTCTGTTGCTAATATTTGCAACTTGAAACAGGGACTACGGATTAAGCGGAGATTGGCTAAGGACGAGGTGACGATGCGCGTGGGAAATGGTTCCAAAGTTGATGTGATCGCGGTCGGCACGCTACCTCTACATCTACCATCGGGATTAGTTTTAGACCTAAATAATTGTTATTTGGTGCCAGCATTGAGCATGAACATTATATCTGGATCTTGTTTGATGTGAGACAGTTATTCATTTAAATCAGAGAATAATGGTTGTTCTATTTATATGAGTAATATCTTTTATGGTCATGCACCCTTGAAGAGTGGTCTATTTTTATTGAATCTCGATAGTAGTGATACACATATTCATAATGTTGAAGCCAAAAGATGCAGAGTTGATAATGATAGTGCAGCTTATTTGTGGCACTGCCGTTTAGGTCATATCGGTCTAAAGCGCATGAAGAAACTCCATACTGATGGACTTTTGGAATCACTTGATTATGAATCACTTGGTACTTGCGAACCGTGCCTCATGGGCAAGATGACTAAAACGCCGTTCTCCGGAACTATGGAGCGAGCAACTAATTTGTTGGAAATCGTACATACTGATGTTTGTGGTCCAATGAATATTGAGGCTCGTGGCGGGTATCGTTATTTTCTCACCTTCACAGATGATTTGAGCAGATATGGGTATATCTACTTGATGAAACACAAGTCTGAAACATTTGAAAAGTTCAAAGAATTTCAGAGTGAAGTGGAAAATCATCGTAACAAGAAAATAAAATTTCTATGATCTGATCGTGGAGGAGAATATTTGAGTTACGAGTTTGGTTTACATTTGAAGCAATGCGGAATAGTTTCGCAACTCACGCCACCTGGAACACCACAACGAAATGGTGTGTCCGAACGTCGTAATCGTACTTTACTGGATATGGTGCGATCTATGATGTCTCTTACTGATTTACCGCTATCATTTTGGGGTTATGCTTTAGAGATGGCCGCATTCATGTTAAATAGGGCACCATCAAATCCGTTGAGACGACGCCTTATGAACTGTGGTTTGGCAAGAAACCAAAGTTGTTGTTTCTTAAAGTTTGGGGCTGCGATGCTTATGTGAAGAAACTTCAACCAGATAAGCTCGAACCCAAATCGGAGAAATGTGTCTTCATAGGATACCCAAAAGAGACTATTGGGTACACCTTCTATCACAGATCTGAGGGCAAGATATTCGTTGCTAAATTCGGATCCTTTCTAGAGAAGGAGTTTCTCTCGAAAGAAGTGAGTGGAAGGAAAGTAGAACTTGATGAGGTAACTGTACCTGCTCCCTTATTGGAAAGTAGTCCATCACAAGAACCGGTTCCTGTGACAACTACACCAATTAGTGAGGAAGCTAATGATATTGATCATGAAACTTCAGATCAAGTTTCTACTGAACCTCGTAGGTCTACCAGAGTAAGATCCGCACCAGAGTGGTACGGTAATCCTATTCTGGAAGTCATGTTACTTGACCATGGCGAACCTACGAACTATGAGGAAGCGATGATGAGCCCAGATTCCGCAAAATGGCTAGAAGCCATGAAATCTGAGATGGGATCCATGTATGAGAACAAAGTATGGACTTTGGTTGACTTGCCTGATGATCGGCAAGCCATTGAGAATAAATGGATCTTTAAGAAGAAGACTGACGCTGATGGTAATGTAACTGTCTATAAAGCTCGACTTGTTGCGAAAGGTTTTCGACAAGTTCAAGGGGTTGACTACGATGAGACTTTATCACCCGTAGCGATGCTTAAGTCTGTCCGAATTATGTTAGCAATTGCCGCATTTTATGATTATGAAATTTGGCAAATGGATGTAAAAACTGCATTCCTGAATGGATTTCTGGAAGAAGAGTTGTATATGATGCAACCAGAAGGTTTTGTCGATCCAAAAGGTGCTGGCAAAGTGTGCAAGCTCCAGGGATCCATTTATGGACTGGTGCAAGCATCTCGGAGTTGGAATAAATGCTTTGATAGTGTGATCAAAGCATATGGTTTTATACAGACTTTTGGAGAAGCCTGTACTTACAAGAAAGTGAGTGGGAGCTCTGTAGCATTTCTGATATTATATGTAGATGACATATTGTTAATCGGAAATAATATAGAATTTTTGGATAGCATAAAGGGATACTTGAATAAAAGTTTTTCAATGAAAGACCTCGGTGAAGCTGCTTACATATTGGGCATCAAGATCTATAGAGATAGATCAAGACGCTTAATTGGACTTTCACAAAGCACATACCTTGATAAAGTTTTGAAAAAGTTCAAAATAGATCAGGCAAAGAAAGGGTTCTTACCTGTGTTACAAGGTGTGAAGTTGAGTCAGACTCAATGCCCGACCACAGCACAAGATAGAGAGAAAATGAAAGATGTTCCCTATGCTTCAGCCATAGGCTCTATCATGTATGCAATGCTGTGTACCAGACCTGACGTATGCTTAGCAATAAGGTTGGCAGGTAGGAACCAAAGTAATCCAGGAGTGGATCACTGGACAGCGGTCAAGAACATCCTGAAATACCTGAAAAGGACTAAGGATACGTTTCTCATTTATGGAGGTCACAAAGAGTTAGTCGTAAACAGTTATGTCGATGCAAGCTTTGACACTGATCCGGATGATTCTAAATCACAAATCGGATACGTATTTTTATTAAACGATGGAGCTGTAAGTTGGTGCAGTTCTAAACAAAGTGTCGTGGCAGGATCTACATGCGAAGCGGAGTACATAGCTGCTTCGGAAGCAGCAAATGAAGGAGTCTGGATGAAGGAGTTCATTTCCGATCTAGGTGTCATACCTAGTGCATCGGGACCAATGAAGATCTTCTGTGACAATACTGGTGCAATTGCCTTGGCAAAGGAATCCAGATTTCACAAGAGGACCAAGCACATCAAGAGACGCTTCAATTCCATCCGGGACCAAGTCCATGTGGGAGACATAGAGATTTGCAAGATACATACGGATCTGAATGTTGCAGACACGTTGACTAAGCCTCTTCCACGAGCAAAACATGATCAGCACCAAGACTCCATGGGTGTTAGAATCATTACTGTGTATCTAGATTATTGACTCTGGTGCAAGTGGGAGACTGAAGGAAATATGCCCTAGAGGCAATAATAAAGTTATTATTTATTTTCTCATATCATGATAAATGTTTATTATTCATGCTAGAATTGTATTACCCGGAAACATGATACATGTGTGAATACATAGACAAACATAGTATCACTAGTATGCCTCTACTTGACTAGCTCATTAATCAAAGATGGTTATGTTTCCTAACCATAGACATATGTTGTCATTTGATTAACGGGATCACATCTGTCGGTGTACTAGAGTAGGGGTACCCTAGTATCCCGAACTTGTGCACGGGCAGTCGCAGCACCCCGCGGCAAGGCTTGCCGGGTGACCGCCGAGGTCCTCCGTGGTTCCTTTGGAGCCATTCAAGAACAAAGTGTTCAAGCCAAGAAGATAAGGCCCCGGCAAGAGGAGCTTGCCGGGAAGGCCAACCAAGGCATCTCAAGGAACTTGCCGCGATGCGCCACGCGTCTAGGCGAGGCCCGGTGAGCGACAAGCTTCCGGACGCGACAAGACAACAACCGCGGCAAGGCGCTTGCCGCGGCAAGCTACCACTCTGTACCCGCGCTCCAGCACATCCACCAACGTGTCGCCCTGGGACCTTTCCAGGTGCGCGTGGCAAGAGGTTGTGCAGCCAGCGGTGCGCGGTGGCAAGCGGCGCTGACAAGATTGCCGTCGTGGCAAGCGGTGGCGTCCCTGACGGTCCCTTTCTTGCACTGTTTGGGCGACACAGATGGGCATTTAATGCCTTTGTCCCCTGCCGTCAGGGTTAGGTATGAAACACTGTACAGGTAGTTGTACCAACCGCAACCCTTTTCCATTTTTACCCTTGCCTGCGTTGCCACCTGTCGGTGACCCCTTGAGCATATAAAAGGAGGCCCATGCGCAATGTAGAGGGGGGTTCGAGGGCAGAAAACACTCACGCTCGGTCTCGTTAGCAGCCAGTGTGTACTGTAGCACTCAGTGCTCCCGAGCAAGAACTCAATACACTCAGACATGGAGCAGTAGGAGTATTATCTCTCCGGAGAGCTCCGAAGCTGGGTAAATCGCTCGTGTGCTTCGCCTCGATCCGCTCTTCGTGCGATCTCCGCCCCCCGCCAAACCGAAAGGGGCCTGGTCCGCCGGCCCCATAGGTGTTCGTGGATCAGTTTCCCCGACATCTATGGCGCGCCAGGTAGGGGGCGTCGAGGTTGTGTGAACCTGATCCGGCGTTCGCACGAGCTAGATCTTCATCTTTTTCATCGACATGCCACCGAAGAAGAAGGCTTCGGAGGCGGCTGATCCGTCCGCGTCGATCCCACCACCACCGGAGCAAACGGGTGGTGGGGTGGACGCCGGCGGAAGAACGGGCGTCGACGAGGGAGCTCACGGTGCTGCCAGGTCCAAGGACAAGGCTGCGCAGACCTCGGCATCCGTACATGCACCACGCCCATCCCAGGAGGCGCGGGACCGACAGCGTCATGGTACTCGCGGTACCATACGTTCTTTGGACCAAGATCGAGCTGGTGGATCTCGGGGTGCTCAAGACCAGCATGCACGCCAACATGCTGGCACGAGCAAGATACGGTCGCATGGACGGGATACTGCTCCTTCCAACCCAGTTGGAAGTCCGAGCATATCCCGCTCCTCGCACCGTTCGCCACTGCCACCCACCACTCCAGCAGAAGCTTTGGCACGAGCTCAACTGCTCTTGGATTACCCTCCAACGGCAGACAAGATCGACGAATGGAGGGCCACCATTCAGAGTCTCATCGGCTTCGCCAATGGCGACACTCCATGGCAGCCGAGTACATCGCAGCCGCGGCAAGACTGCCAGGCACGAGCCGATGGCGACAAAACCGGTGGGGGTGCAACCACCATGCACTCTCCGCCCCGAAGGCCAAGATCGCCGACTCGCCGGATCTACCTCGACATCAACTCCACCGCATCATCAGATCCACGAGCTCGTCGCGACCAGCGCCAAGTTCTTCACGAACGACAGCAAGAAGACGCTCGTACTCGCATCAAGCGCCGAAGAGAAGCGCGACGTCAATCGGACCAGCGCGCTGGGCCCTCTGTCGACATGCATGCGCCAGGGGAACCAGGCGACTTGCCGTATGCGGTAGGTTGCCCTGCGTTCACTCGTGAGCTGCGGCAAGTCCAGTGGCCCGGCACGAAGAATTTCAAGCCAGACGTACCAGAGAAGTACGATGGCAAGTCGCATCCGTCGGAGTTCCTCAGCATCTACACCATCGCGGTGCAAGCTGCCGGGGGGCGGGACGACAAGATCCTTGCCAACTACTTCCCGCTGGTGCTCAAGCCCAATGTCAGATCCTGGCTCATGCACTTGCCGGACAACTCCATATCCTCCTGGGCCGACCTATGCCATCAGTTTGTCGGCGCCCTTACAGGCGGCCACAAGCCTCATGGCCAAGAGAGCGACCTTCATCTGCTCGCCCAGAAGGAAGGAGAGTCCCTGCGCAAGTACATTCAGAGATTCAGCCGTGTACAGCACAACATCCCAGATGTCCACCCTGCTGCGGTCATCAGCGCGTTCCATCAGAACGTGCGAAACCGCAGGATGCGGGAGGAGATGGCGATGTGCAAGATCAGAGACGTCAGCAAGCTATATGCCCTGGCCGACAAGTGTGCACATGCTGAGGAAGGGAGGAAACTCCTCGGAGAGAATACAGAAGCAGGAGGATCTGATAGCGAGGATGCTGCCCCGGCAAAGAAAAACCGGCGGCGGAACAACAGGAAGAAGAAAGGCAAAGATGTGCTAGTCGTTGAGCAGTCCGGCAACGGAGGTGGCGCCAAGAAAGCCAAAACTGGTAGCTCCGGTGAGGAGGCTGTGGCAGTCGCCGACAAGCAGGACGGCACCAACAAGCAGTACTGCAAGATCCACCGCACCAAGGGCCATGACCTCCAGAGCTGCAAGAAGGTCGAGCAGCTTGTCGAGCAGCAAAAGGCTGAATACGAGCGACGCGACAAGGAGAAGGCCCAAGAAGGCGCTGGAGGATCCGGCAAGAAACGCCCCGGCCGAGGAGGACTCCGCGGCAAGGCCAAGCAGCAGCAAGGAGACAGACCTCCCCGCGGCCGCGACAAGGATGAAGATGACAACAACGATAAAGATATGGATGATGACGAGACCGATGAGCAGGAGTTCCAGAAAGCCACAGAGGTCCTGTGCATTGACGGCGGTGCTTCTCTACATACTTCACACCACCAGCTCAAGCAGTGGGTGCGGGAAGTCAATGCGGCAGAACCACCCATCGAGTCACGCAAGTCTCTGAAATGGTCCAGCATGCCTATCATCTTTGATATTGAGGACCACCCTGATCGCATAACTGCGGTCGGGTGCTTGCCGATGTTGGTTTCACCAACTATCCGCAACCTCAAGGTCACTAAGATGCTAGTTGACGGCGGGTCTGGCTTGAACCTGATCTCCTCCGCGGTACTTCAGAAACTCCAGATCCCTGACAGCGAGCTCGAAGAGACCGGCACATTCCAAGGAATCAATCCGGGAAGGAGCAAGCCGAAGGGAAAGATCGCGTTGCCAGTGACATTTGGCAGCAAGTTGAACTTCAGGACTGAGAGGGTCACCTTTGACGTTGCTGACTTTTCATTGCCTTACAATGGGATACTCGGTCGTCCAGCGCTCGCCAAATTCATGGCAGCCTCTCACTATGCATACAACGTGTTGAAGATGCCAGGCCCGATAAGTGTCATCTCTGTCCCTGGCGACAAGAAGGATGCTCTTATCTGCACCGATAAGATCTACCGGGAAGCAGCAGCCGCAACAGATCGCAAGACACATGCCGTTGAAGCTCCCGGGGGGAAGAAGAAGACCAAGTCCGGCAAGAGTTTTGATGCCCACTCCGGCAAGCGCACCTCTTCGGAGTGCTGCGCTACCGTCGAGGACGCACCATCGAGCTCCACCAGCAAGTGTAAGAAGACAATGGCAGCTCCACCAGAGACCAAGAAGGTGTCCGCCAAGGAGGACGGCACTGGTGGTACCTTCACCATCAGTGCCACTCTCGACCCTAAATAGGAAAGCGCGCTCGTTGCTTTCCTGCGGGCGAACGTCGACGTGTTTGCGTGGCAACCGTCTGACATCCCCGGTCTTCCCAGGAAAGTAATCGAGCACCATCTTGCCGTCTGTCCTCATGCGCGGCCCGTCAAGCAGAAAGTCAGGAAACAAGCAATGGAGCGCCAATAATTCATCGCAGAAGAAATCAAGAAGTTGGAAGCAGCAGGCCTCGTCAGAGGATTGCTCCATCCTACGTGGTTGGCCAATCCTGTAGTCGTGCGCAAGGCAAACGGGAAATGGAGGCTTTGTATCGACTTTACCGATCTTAATAAAGCTTGTCCCAAAGACCCATTTCCCTTGCCGCGCATTGACCAGATTGTTGACTCCACGGCCGGGTGTGACTTGCTTTCATTTCTTGACGCATATTCAGGATACCATCAGATCTTCATGGCAGAAGAGGATGAGGAAAAGACCGCATTCATCACTCCATGTGGCACATACTGTTTCGTACGGATGCCTTTCGGTTTAAAGAATGCTGGTTCAACATTTGCAAGGGTAGTCCATGACGCTTTTGAGCCACAGATACACAGAAATGTGGAAGCCTACATGGATGACATAGTGGTCAAGAGCAAGGACAAGGCAACTCTGATTCAAGATTTAGACGAAACCTTTGCAAATCTGCGCAAGATCAACCTCAAGCTTAACCCCGAGAAGTGTGTGTTTGGAGTCCCCTCCGGCAAGCTTCTCGGGTTCTTCGTATCTCAGCGGGGAATTGAAGCCAATCCCGACAAGATCAAGGCCATTGAGCAGATTGAAGCACCAAAGCGCGTCAAGGATGTACGAAGACTTGCCGGTTGCGTGGCGGCTCTCAGCAGTTTTATCTCTAGGTCTACAGAGCGCGCCCTGCCGTTTTTCAAAATATTGAAAAAGGCAGGTCCAATGAAATGGACTCCGGAAGCGAAGGCTGCGCTGCAGGACTTGAAGAGATACCTGTCCTCCACTCCAACACTTGTCGCACCTAAGCCACAAGAGAAGTTGCTGCTGTATATAGCAGCAACCAATCAAGTGGTTAGTGCTGCGTTAGTAGTGGAGAGGGAGGTGGATGATGAGCCAGCAACCACAGCAGATGCATCCAACGACAAGCAGGGGGCTTCACCGGCAAGCTCTGGTCCCGACAAAGATGGATCTGCGTAGGCGCATGAGGAGGTGCAGAAGAGAATGGTGCAGCGCCCGGTTTACTTTGTCAGTTCCCTTCTGCAGGGGGCTAGGTCGAGGTACTCTGGTGTGCAGAAATTGCTTTTCGGCCTTCTCATGGCCTCGAGAAAGCTGCGCCATTACTTCCAAGCACATGAGATCACAGTTGTCACTCGTTTTCCGCTGAAGAGGATACTGCAGAATCCAGAAGCAACAGGCAGGATTGTCGAGTGGGCACTGGAACTGTCAAGCTTTGGCCTCAAGTTTGAGAGCACTTCAACTATCCAGAGCAGAGCATTGGCAGAATTCATAGCAGAGTGGACGCCAACACCAGATGAAGAAATTCCAGAAACGAGCATTCTCGTCAAGGAAGCAAGCAAAGAGTGGCTGATGTACTTTGATGGTGCCTTCTCGCTGCAAGGCGCCGGTGCGGCTGTGCTACTTGTTGCACCCACCGGAGAGCACCTCAAGTACGTAGTCCAGATGCACTTTCCCAGGGAGCAAGAAACAAACAATACCGCAGAGTATGAAGGTTTGCTTGCCGGTCTCAGGATCGCGGCAGACCTTGGGATCAAGAAGCTCGTCGTTAGGGGTGACTCACAACTTGTCATCCGCCAAGTGAACAGGAATTATCAGAGTCCATTGATGGAAGCTTATGTTGATGAAGTGAGAAAGCTAGAAGAGCACTTTGACGGCCTACAGATGGAGCATGTTCCAAGAGCTGATAACGATATTGCCGATGGCCTGTCGAAGTGCGCCGCACTTAAGTTACCTGTGGAACCAGGGATCTTTGTGCTCAAACTGACTCAACCGTCTGTGACGCCATCAACTGGACAGAGCAAGAAGAGGAAGTTGATTTCTGGTGACTATTTTCCGGCAGAGCTCCCCGAAGCCGCCGCCAAGAAGGTCCCCAAGATCAACACCAAGGATGCTGAGGAGCAGTCTGCTCCGGCAAGCCCTAGGGTTTGTTCCGTTGAAGCAGACGCTCCCGACAAGTTTTGCTCCGGCAAGCTTGCCGGGGAACGTCAAGCTCCGGCTGAGCCACGGGTTCTTGCCGTAGAAGCGGATGTTCCCGCAGCAGCAGATGTGCCTTTAGTCCTTGTTGTCGAGCCACAAGCTCCAGCTTGGGCACAGCAGATTGTCCGTTTCCTTCAGACAGGAGAACTTCCCGAAGAGCAAGAAGAAGCGGAAAGAGTAGCCCGGCAGTCAAGTATGTACCAGTTTGTCGACAACACACTGTACAGAAGAAGATTCAACGGTGTGAAATTGAAGTGTATTCATCGGGAAGACGGACAAAAGCTGTTGGCAGAGATACATGGAGGCATATGTGGTCACCACATTGGCGCAAGAGCACTTGCCGGCAAAGCATTCCGGCAAGGTTTCTTTTGGCCGACAGCCCTCCAGGATGCAACTGCACAAGTAACCAAGTGTGAAGCGTGCCAGTTCCATTCCAAGCAGATACACCAGCCAGCTCAAGCTCTCCAGACGATCCCTTTATCCTGGCCATTTTCGGTTTGGGGGCTCGACATCCTCGGCCCCTTTCCCCGAGCTGTCGGGGGCTTTGAATACTTGTACATTGCAGTCGACAAGTTCACAAAGTGCCCGGAAGTGGAAGCAGTGAGGAAGGTGACAGCACAGTCAACAGTCAAGTTCTTCAGGTCAATTGTTTGCCGCTTCGGGATCCCTAACAGGATCATCACCGACAACGGCACGCAATTCACGAGCCGCACCTTCATGCAGTACGTCCAAGATCTTGGCGCCAAGGTCTGCTTCGCTTCTGTTGCTCACCCGAGAAGCAACGGCCAAGCGGAGAGGGCAAATGCTGAGGTTCTGCGCGGGCTCAAGACTAGGACTTTCGACAGGCTGCGCAAGTGCGGAAAGAACTGGATTGAGGAGATGTCGATGGTTCTTTGGTCGATCACATCATTATTTCCTTATATCATGATAAATGTTTATTATTCATGCTAGAATTGTATTAACCGGAAACATAATACATGTGTGAATACATAGACAAACATAGTGTCACTAGTATGCCTCTACTTGACTAGCTCGTTTATCAAAGATGGTTATGTTTCCTAGCCATGGACAAAAGAGTTGTCATTTGATTAACGGGATCACATCATTAGGAGAATGATGTGATTGACATGACCCATTCCGTTAGCCTAGCACTTGATCGTTTAGTATGTTGCTATTGCTTCCTTCATGACTTATACATGTTCCTGTAACTATGAGATTATGCAACTCCCGTTTACCGGAGGAACACTTTGGGTGCTACCAAACGTCACAACGTAACTGGGTGATTATAAAGGAGTACTACAGGTGTCTCCAAAGGTACATGTTGGGTTGGCGTATTTCGAGATTAGGTTTTGTCACTCCAATTGTCGGAGAGGTATCTCTGGGCCCTCTCGGTAATGCACATCACTATAAGCCTTGCAAGCAATGTGACTAATGAGTTAGTTGTGGGATGATGCATTATGTAACGAATAAAGAGACTTGCCGGTAACGAGATTGAACTAGGTATTGGATACCGACGATCGAATCTCGGGCAAGTAACATACCGATGACAAAGGGAACAACGTATGTTGTTATGCGGTTTGACCGATAAAGATCTTCGTAGAATATGTAGGAGCCAATATGGGCATCCAGGTTCCGCTATTGGTTATTGACCAAGAATAGTTCTAGGTCATGTCTACATAGTTTTCGAACCCGTAGGGTCCGCACGCTTAACGTTACGATGACAGTTATATTATGAGTTTATGAGTTTTGATGTACCGAAGGAGTTCGGAGTCCCGGATGAGATCGGGGACATGACGAGGAGTCTCGAAATGGTCGGGACGTAAAGATCGATATATTGGACGACTATATTCGGAGTTCGGAAAGGTTCTGAGTGATTCGGGTATTTATCGGAGTACCGGAGAGTTACGGGAATTCGCCGGGGAGAAGTATTGGGCCTTATTGGGCCCTGCGGGAAAGAGAGAGGGACTGCCTGGGGCAGGCCGTGCGCCCCCCCAAGGCCTAGTCCGAATTGGACTTGGGGGAGGGGCCGCACCCCCTCCTTCCTTCCCTTCTCTCTTCCCCTTCCTTGTCTCCTACTCCTACTACATGGAAGGACTCCTAGTTGGACTAGGAAAGGGGGAATCCTACTCCCGGTGGGAGTAGGACTCCCCATGGCGCGCCCCTCCTAGGGCCGGCCTCCTCCTCCCTCCCTCCTTTATATACGGGGGCAGGGGGCACCCCATAGACACACAAGTTGATCTACGGATCGTTCCTTAGCCGTGTGCGGTGCCCCCTTCCACCATATTCCACCTCGGTCATGTCGTCGTGGAGCTTAGGCGAAGCCCTGTGCCGGTAGAACATCATCATCGTCACCACGCCGTCGTGCTGACGGAACTCATCTCCGGAGCCTTTGCTGGATCGGAGGGCCGGAGATCGTCATCAAGCTGAACGTGTGCTGAACTCGGAGGCTCCATACGTTCGGTGCTTGGATCGGTCGGATCGTGAAGACGTACGACTACATCAACCGTGTTGTGCTAACGCTTCCGCTACGAGGGTACGTGGACGAACACTCTCCCCTCTCGTTGCTATATCATCACCATGATCTTGCGTGTGCGTAGGAAATTTTTTGAAATTACTACATTCCCCAACAGTGGTATCAGAGCCTGGGTTTTATGCGTTGATGTTATATGCACGAGTAGAACACAAGTGAGTTGTGGGCGATACAAGTCATACTGCTTACCAGCATGTCATACTTTGGTTCGGCGGTATTGTGAGATGAAGCGGCCCGGACCGACATTACGCGTACGCTTATGCAAGACTGGTTTCACCGTTATGAGCACTCGTGCTTAAAGGTGACTGGCGGGTGTCTGTCTCTCTCACTTTAGCTGAATCGAGTGTGGCTACGCCCGGTCCTTGCGAAGGTTAAAACAGCACCAACTTGACGAACTATCGTTGTGGTTTTTGATGCGTAGGTAAGAACGGTTCTTGCTAAGCCCGTAGCAGCCACGTAAAATTTGCAACAACAAAGTAGAGGACGTCTAACTTGTTTTTGCAGGGCATGTTGTGATGTGATATGGTCAAGACATGATGCTATATTTTATTGTATGAGATGATCATGTTTTGTAACCGAAGTTATCGGCAACTGGCAGGAGCCATATGGTTGTCGCTTTATTGTATGAAATGCAAACGCCCTGTAATTGCTTTACTTTATCACTAAGCGGTAGCGATAGTCGTAGAAGCAATAGATGGCGTAACGACAGCGATGCTACGATGGAGATCAAGGTGTCGCGCCGGTGACGATGGTGATCACGACGGTGCTTCGGAGATGGAGATCACAAGCACAAGATGATGATGGCCATATCATATCACTTATATTGATTGCATGTGATGTTTATCCTTTATGCATCTTATCTTGCTTTGATTGACGGTAGCATTTTAAGATGATCTCTCGCTAATTATCAAGAAGTGTTCTCCCTGAGTATGCACCGTTGTGAAAGTTCTTCGTGCTGAGACACCACGTGATGATCGGGTGTGATAGGCTCTACGTTCAAATACAACGGGTGCAAAACAGTTGCACACGCGGAATACTCAGGTTATAGTTGACGAGCCTAGCATATACAGATATGGCCTCGGAACACGGAGACCGAAAGGTCGAGCGTGAATCATATAGTAGATATGATCAACATAGAGATGTTCACCATTGAAACTACTCCATCTCACATGATGATCGGACATGGTTTAGTTGATTTGGATCACGTGATCACTTAGAAGAGTTTTATATGATGCAACCAGAAGGTTTTGTCAATCCTAAAGATGCTAACAAAGTGTGCAAGCTCCAGCGTTCCATTTATGGACTGGTGCAAGCATCTCGGAGTTGGAATATACGCTTTGATAGTATGATCAAAGCATATGGTTTTATACGGAATTCTGAAGAAGCCTGTATTTACAACAAAGTGAGTGGGAGCACTACAGCATTTCTGATAAGTATATGTGAATGACATATTGTTGATCGGAAATAATGTAGAATTATTCTGCAAAGCATAAAGGAGTGTTTGACAGGAGTTTTTTCAAAGCAAGACCTCAGTGAAGCTGCTTACACATTGAGCATCAAAATCTATATAGATAGATCAAGACGCTTGATAAGATTTTTCAATGAGTACATACCTTGATAAATTTTTGAATAGTTCAAAATGGAACAGTCAAAGAAGGAGTTCTTGTCTGTGATGCAAAGGTGTGAAGTTGAGTAAGACTCAAGACCCGACCATGGCAGAAAATAGAAAAAGAATGAAAAGTCATTCCCTATGCCTCAGTCATAGGTTATATAAAGTATGCTATGCTGTGAACCAGACATATTGTATACCTTGCTCCGAGTTTGACAAAGGAATACAATTTTGATCTAAGAGTAGATCACTGGACAGCGGTCAAGAATATCCTTAGTGAAAACTAAGGAGATGTTTCTCGATTATGGAGGTGATAAAAGATCCCGTCGTAAAAAGTTACAACGATGCAAGTTTTTACACCAATCCAGATGACTCTAAGTCTCAATCTGGATACATATTAAAAGTGGGAGCAATTAGCTAGAGTAGCTCAGTGCAGAGCATTGTGGACATAGAATATTTGCAAAATACATACGGCTCTGAATATGAAAGACCCGTTGACTAAACTTCTCTCACAAGCAAAACATGATCATACCTTAGTACTCTTTGGGTGTTAATCACATAGCAATGTGAACTAGATTATTGACTCTAGTAAACCCTTTGGGTGTTTATCACATGATGATGTGAACTATGGGTACTAATCACATACAGATGTGAATATTGGTGTTAAATCACATGGCGATGTGTACTAGATTATTGACTCTAGTGCAAGTGGGAGACTGAAGGAAATATGCCCTAGAGGCAATAATAAAGTTATTGTTTATTTCCTTATATCATGATAAATGTTTATTATTCATGCTAGAATTGTATTAACCGGAAACATAATACATGTGTGAATACATAGACAAACATAGTGTCACTAGTATGCCTCTACTTGACTAGCTCGTTTATCAAAGATGGTTATGTTTCCTAGCCATGTACAAAAGAGTTGTCATTTGATTAACGGGATCACATCATTAGGAGAATGATGTGATTGACATGACCCATTCCGTTAGCCTAGCACTTGATCGTTTAGTATGTTGCTATTGCTTCCTTCATGACTTATACATGTTCCTGTAACTATGAGATTATGCAACTCCCGTTTACCGGAGGAACACTTTGGGTGCTACCAAACGTCACAACGTAACTGGGTGATTATAAAGGAGTACTACATGTGTCTCCAAAGGTACATGTTGGGTTGGCGTATTTCAAGATTAGGTTTTGTCACTCCAATTGTCGGAGATGTATCTCTGGGCCCTCTCGGTAATGCACATCACTATAAGCCTTGCAAGCAATGTGACTAATGAGTTAGTTGCGGGATGATGCATTACGTAACGAGTAAAGAGACTTGCCGGTAACGAGATTGAACTAGGTATTGGATACCGACGATCGAATCTCGGGCAAGTAACATACCGATGACAAAGGGAACAGCGTATGTTGTTATGCGGTTTGACCGATAAAGATCTTCGTAGAATATGTAGGAGCCAATATGGGCATCCAGGTTCCGCTATTGGTTATTGACCAAGAATAGTTCTAGGTCATGTCTACATAGTTCTCGAACCCGTAGGGTCCGCACGCTTAACGTTATGATGACAGTTATATTACGAGTTTATGAGTTTTGATGTATCGAAGGAGTTCGGAGTCCTGGATGAGATCGGGGACATGACGAGGAGTCTCGAAATGGTCGGGACGTAAAGATCGATATATTGGACGACTATATTCGGAGTTCGGAAAGGTTCCGATTGATTCGGGTATTTATCGGAGTACCGGAGAGTTACGGGAATTCGCCGGGGAGAAGTATTGGGCCTTATTGGGCCCTGCGGGAAAGAGAGAGGGACTGCCTGGGGCAGGCCGCGCGCCCCCCCAAGGCCTAGTCCGAATTGGACTAGGGGGAGGGGCCGCACCCCCTCCTTCCTTCCCTTCTCTCTTCCCCTTCCTTGTCTCCTACTCCTACTACATGGAAGGACTCCTAGTTGGACTAGGAAAGGGGGAATCCTACTCCCGGTGGGAGTAGGACTCCCCATGACGCGCCCCTCCTAGGGCCGGCCTCCTCCTCCCTCCCTCCTTTATATGCGGGGGCAGTGGGCACCCCATAGACACACAAGTTGATCTACGAATCGTTCCTTAGCCGTGTGCGGTGCTCCCTTCCACCATATTCCATCTCGGTCATATCGTCGTGGAGCTTAGGCGAAGCCCTGCGCCGGTAGAACATCATCATCGTCACCACGCCGTCATGCTGACGGAACTCATCTCCGGAGCCTTTGCTGGATCGGAGGGCCGGAGATCGTCATCGAGCTGAATGTGTGCTGAACTCGGAGGCTCCATACGTTCGGTGCTTGGATCGGTCGGATCGTGAAGACGTACGACTACATCAACCGCGTTGTGCTAACGCTTCCGCTTACGGTCTACGAGGGTACGTGGACGAACACTCTCCCCTCTCGTTGTTATATCATTATCATGATCTTGCGTGTGCGTAGGAAATTTTTTGAAATTACTACGTTCCCCAACAGTTCCTCCAAAAGGTTGTGCCCTTTTGCTCCGTGTCGTGACGAGGATCAAGGCTAGTGGCCAAGCATGCATCGCACAACAGCTTGTGCTCCCGCATGTTGAAGCTCTCTCCTCTACCCTTCTTCTTCGGATCGCCAGCTGTATCATTTGGATCATCGTCGTCGCCGTCCTCCTCCTCCTGCCCACCCTCCTCCGGATACTGCTCTCTGGCGGCCCAATACTATTGTTGTGTGTCATCGCCGATCTGAATGTACGACTTTTGCGTGTTCGTCTGGGTGTAGGACTGTTGCTGCTGGTAGTTGCCGGACTGGGTGGGATCCTAGTCTTCCACCTGCCTGTCCTCATATCCCCCTCCTCCTTCCTCGCCTTTGTCGTGGATGATGTCGAGCATCTCCCTGTCAGGCCCGTACGCTGGCCCCCTCGCTCTAGGCATTGTAGCGAACAGTGTGCGGGCACCCATCTGCTCCCCGGCCGCCGGCCGCGCCCGGACGAGCTGCGGGGAAGAATACTCGGAGAAGAGCGGCGCCGCGTTAGTCGACGATGTAAGGCACCGTACTGCGGGATTCCGAGCTTCTTGGCGGCGTAGTAGAACGGAGGCTTGTAGGGCTTCGGCCACGGCGTTGTCTCTACTGTATGTGTACCGACACAAGCCATCGATCCCTGCTGTTCCAGCGTGGCGTTTCACACAGTGTAATATTATGATGTGATCTTGAAAGCTGGTAGCCTAACCGAAATTAGTTTCCGAGCGCGGACGCTGGTAACCGAAATTAGTTTCACACAGTCACTCCCTAACCCTAAACCCTAAGCATGCGTGCCCGGGTGCAACAGAGTTTCCGGGAGGCACCTAACAAAGAGGTTCGAGGAGAACTGTGAATTGACACCCAATGAAATTAGTTTAGCCTCCTTTCCTCAATATTTAAGTCACGGGGGATGTGCATGGTGATTTTCTTGGAAATAAAATTGTGTTTATACTATATATACATATAGTGGTATGATTCTCGCTTCGGGTGCGAGAGGTCCCGAGTTCGATTCTCGGAACACCCCACTTTTTTTAAATGCCTCAAGCCACCATAAAATACCCATTAGCTACTCTGAATTTTCGTACAGACATACTGCTCAAATGCATACATCTCGATTCTACTACTTGCTACGATGCTACACGTACCATATATAAACATGGCAGTTCTCACTTGACGACCACGGTTAATTAGCTCTAGCACAAGCAGCAGCTAAAGAAACAACAAAATCGCTGCACATCCTTCTCTGCATAGACGAAGCTCGACGGCAGTTTCTTCAGAACCAATTCGAGTAGTCAAAATCTCTGAGCTTCCGGAAATGCTTCTCCACGTCCTGTCTCGATTTCGTCCACTCTTCTCTTTGGATGATGGTGGTGGCGTCGTCTCTTTGGGACTGTCATACCAATGACCGAAATTAGCTTTACAAGTTTGTTGCTAACAAGAGAATAATCGTGAAGCAAGTAAACTACCTTGTCAGTTATTCTGAAAGATTCGCCACCGTCCCGTATGAGTAGCAGGTCATTTCTCCTATCTCTCCTTTTGCCTTCAGGGACGTTCACCTGCCAAAGACGACTACATATCAGTCACCTCAGACCGTACACCAAAATTAGTACTCGACCTTTTTTGACACTTTAACAGTGTGAAAAAACATCATATATTTTGATACGGAGGGAGTACTTAACAAAGAAAAAAATCACCTAAAAACAAGTTTTTGGTGTTAGAGAAGTCTGCAATTCACCTACCCTAGTTTCTTGACATCATCAGGCTGCTAATAGTTTTTATTTGTTTTTAAATTGATATTTATGGGTTACGGATATTTGTTAAATGGTCAATGAAAGGATTTAGAATCTCAGTGTCCGACCATAAATTTTGATTGTGAAGACACTTGAACTGTAGTAAATTCACATAATACTAATATTTACATGAGAATCCACAAATATGGACCCAGACTAATATGATTGACATTGTGTGACAAATAACAGGTATTATCCAGAAGAAACTGCACCATTTGACATTGATACATCCGATTAGAATCCAGAATCATCACTAGTAAACAAACAGAGCAAATGAACAATGACTAGTGAAAACTTATCTTTCAGGCACATAGGTGAGACGGCTGAACTATTTAGATTAAATGAGAAACTAGTATAAAATTAGTTACAGTAGATTCCATATACATGATTGCTTTTTGTGAAAGATATACATGATTACTTAAATACATAAGAGAAACTATTATTTTCATATCCTGAAAGAATTTGGATTTCAATTGTCTTACCACTACTTTTGCCCTTGTGATTGACCTTGTTTTTGAGTCGATGACATAAATCTCCTCAAAATCAAGGAAAAAATCTGTATCGCTGAACCGCCTGTTTCTGTAGTGTTTTGTTAAGAAAACCTACAGCAGAAGAAACAAAAATGAAATACATATACTTAATAAGATCATAAAGCTAGATGCATATGTACTTAATATATCAATATCATGGAAAAGAATATTTAGTATTAACAATAAGCTAGCATGTCCAGTGAGCAGAACTGCTGGCCTAGAAACATACTAAGGTGAAAGCAGTAAAACATATGATGCAGTTAACAACAGTTAAAGTGTCCCAAATCTTGGGCTGGAAATCGAGTTAAAGCTTGGCTAGTAGAAAACCCACTGATGTAGCCGTGCAGCTTAAGCAGCTCTAACTAAGTGATTGTACTTATTTGCTGATTTCCTGTTTTAGCACCTACAATAATTTGCACTGTGAGGACAATAAACAATGCATTGCACATCCAGTAAAGAAGCTATAAGAAGTGTAGAATCTGCCAAGCGGGATGTTTTTCAGGAGTTTCACTGCTAACTTCATGTCAACCGAAGCTTGGATATGCATCATCAACAACAACAAAGCCTTTAGTCCCAAACAAGTTGGGGTAGGCTAGAGCTGAAACCAACCTAGAAGATCTCGCAACCAACTCATGGTTCTGGCACACGGATAGCAAGCTTCCATGCACCCCTGTCCATGTCTAGTTCTTAAGTGATACTCCAGTCCTTCAGATCTCTCTTTACGGACTCCTCCCATGTCAAGTTCAGTCTACCCACTTACCCAGACCTCTCTTCACATTATCAGCACACTTTAGCCGTCCACTATGCACTGGAGCTTCTGGAGACTCGCGCTGAATATGCCCAAACCATCTCAGACGATGTTGGACAAGCTTCTCTTCAATCGGATATGCATATTAAGATTAATTTTACCTCACAAGTCAAAACTAACACTGGCAAGGACATGTCTCACCAAGCAACTATGATACATTACTACTGCAAATCGAGTGACAAAAACTAAGGATGCAAGCAGTGCACCCCGTTTCCCGCGTAGTACTAGCACACTCTAGTACAAATGTTGAGGCCATTAGTACACTTAACAAGCGGGCACTGCTTGCATCCCTAGCAAAAACCCTGGACAGAACTTCAGAACCTTTATGGCTGTTAAATACTCAAGTCTCAAGCCACATTCAACCAGTTCATTTGGTTTACAACAGAAGGAACATAACGGAATGGCACAACAAACTAGCAGAGTAGGCAACGTTCTCACATATACCTTCATAATCTCCCTCTCTGTCTTGTACAGGGGATCACGCAGATGCTCAACCGGTGGCTCACTTACATGGTAGCGGCCAAAGTTTTTCTTCGCGCACCTCACATACTGAATTTCAAAGAGAAAATCAACAATTAATAACCTAATGCATTTTACATGCACCAAAAATAAGAAATAGCAAGATATGTGTACCTTTTGTGGCATCGGGGCAAGAACCCTTGGAATTGAGTAGATGTCGGTGTCAGGCGGTGTGACATACATCTGTTGCACACAATGCCATATTGAGCAGAATAAGCACCACACAGTTAGCTCGAAGAATACTACTCCCTGTCATTGATTTAGTACAAAGTTGTACTAAATCAGCAACAATTAATTCGGAGGGAGGAGTAGTTGTTAACTGTCCTAATATTGCCGTCGATTGACATGTTAGTCTGTTAGATGAAATGTCACATAGGCCAAACGCATTTTTGCAGACATGAATGGTGAAATAGTCTATTTCAAATAGAGCAGGAAATTACCGGAAAATGTAGTAGATAAGGGGAATTATTAGGATACCTCTCGGAAGTCGTAGACGTCTTGGTCAGGGTCGGGCACCTTGCGGATGAAGAAGTCGCAGTGGAGCAGGCGAATCTTGTGAAACTCACCTTCGTCGATGGTGTAGTCGACGACGGTGTCGGAGGCGGACGCCCCAGTGGACACGAAGCTCTCGGCCGCGACCATGGCGATGTCCCCCTCCCCTTCCTCGCCTCCGCTGCCAACCCCGGAAAGGTGCGGCCGAGGCTTGACGGGGGCGAGGAGGCGGTCATAGTCGACGTCGTAGTCCTGCTCGTTGTCAAGGTCGTCGTCGTCCCCCACACCGTCGTCTCCGTCGAGGTCGAAGTCGCCCGCACCGCCGAAGTCGTCGTCCATGTCGCCGTCACCGTACGCCGCCGAGATGTCACGCTGCCGCCGGCCCTGCCTGCGGGGGAGGAGGAGGGGCGCCGGGGTGGTGAGGAGGGAGAGGGAGAGGGAGTGCGGAGGAGAGAGCTTGGAGGTGGAGGTGGGGTTTAGGGTTTTGGAGAGCAGAGAGGGGAATGGATAGGGAGAGGCGGTCGCGAGAGGAGTGGTCGCCATTAGCGCGAGAAGGTCTTGCACTCTCGCCACTGATCCACTGTCCACCGTATCGCACACATTTATCGTCGCACAAAGGGCGCTCGCTCGCGCATGCCACGTCGGAAGAGGCGGACTGTGCAGCGCAGCCAATGGGGAGTGATGACACTATTTTGTCGATCAATATTTTTGGCTGGGCGCAGCAAAGGAGGCCACATACACGCGGCCCAGCCCAGCACTCCATGCTCTCTCCATCCCCATACGCAACCTCTCCTCTTCTCGTTTCCCCTCTGCCTCACCGCCGCCACTGCTTCCTCTTCACCCCCTGCATCCTCTCCCCTCCGTTGGTGCGGCCACACGAAAAACGGCGGCGATGACGAGGGTCGGTCCTTGGCGCATACCCACGCCCCCGGTCTGTGGCAGTGACGGATCTCTTCGTCTCACGGGGCCAGGCCTCCCGTCTGTGCCGCGACGGCGCTGGCATGGAGACCTGGGCTCAGGCAGCCTCCACAATTTTGGGTGCGCCGGCGAGGTGTCTTCTGCAGCGGCTGGCGGGTGTGTCAGTTCACTACTCATCTCGTCCATCTCCAAGCCTCCAATATGGTAAGTCCTCAATTCCTCTTCCTCAGTTCCTCACATTGTCAATCTTTCGTGGTTTGATTGAGTTTCAAAAAGGAAAAGTCTTGTTTTGATTGAGGTTCAAAATGAAGTAGAAAAAGCTTGGTTCAGTTTTGGTTGTCATGGATCCTTACCTGTATTCATGGGCGGATCTAACTTAAATGCATGTTTCTATGCACTATGGATGTTTAAATTTGATTGTCGCTGGGTGCTGTAGCATGTACTGAAGTCTGAACTGTTGTTCTTATGTGTTTTGGGTAATTTGGGTGACGAATTTGATGCTTAGGTTAAATGTTTGTGGGTTTCTTGGGGGAAAATAGTGGTAGTTAATTTATTGGCATCGGTCAGCAGTTAGCACTGCTGGTTTAGGATCTGCATCGTTAAGGTCTTTAGCTAATTGCTCTGCTATCTGCAATCTTCAAAAGCAAAATGAAGCCTGGAGCATAACAGAGGAAACTAGATTAAAAAAACAGTACCGCAGGAGCAAAACGGTGCAGCGGATGATGCCAACGTGAATGACGATTAACTTCTCTGACCTTGTGGTAGGCTGAATCTGAATCACATTAATGGGTGACCTTTCTCGTAATCCTTTTTCTGAAAGCATTAAACAATGGCTTAGACTGGCATTTTGGTAGTTGTGTAAGCTGAAACATGAAGCTAAGCTGAACAATTTACTGTCCTTTTTTCGCATGAGATCACATTTTGGTAGTTGCAAAGCCTAAACCATGATGCTTTTTGCTGCTTCTGTAGTCTCTAAGGAAGTTGTAAGATTATATACTTAAGCTAAGTTTCTTCTGCTTCAATAAAACACAGGTTGGTAGTTGCATAACTTGAACTATGATGCTTTCTTGATGCTGTTGTCGTCTCTAATGGAATTGCGAGATAATTTAGTTAATCTCAATGGTCTGCACTCTAAAAAAATCATAAGAGCCATTTAGAAGAAGATAGGTTACTATTATACATTGGCCATGTAATGTACATATTAAGGCAACAGACAAAATTTAATTGTGATACTTCAGATTTGCAGAGTTTTTTGTTGTTGAAATTTCATCCAGGTCATCCTCCTCTCTGGTTTTGCTGATTCCGACGGCATCTGCTCGACCTACAGGTCCTTTTCCCTCTCTCTCTCACCATGATCTGCACTTCCTGTGAGTTTCCTTTTATTTCGTCTCTCGTCATCTCCACATGATTCTCGCATATTGTTGTATTGGCTTGAGCTTGTGGTACCTGCAGTTTATACCGGAACTTAATCATCTGGTCAGGATTCCATGCCCTTTTTTCTTGAGCTGATTTACTGCTTAATATCTGATGGGTAGTGCATTCTTTTGGTTGAAAATTATATTGTTTTATCACCCCATTGGCAATTCAGTACCAATAACAGGAATTTACTTTGCAGGATATCTGTGACATTTGTTCGCATTGGGTGTCAATGCTGGCGATGAAAATATTATTAATGCTCTTATTGGGGTGTCAGTGTTGGAAGCTGCTCATGAGAAATATAACTTGAAGGTCCTCTGCAGTGCTACTTTTTTATTTACTGATTTTGGTTTTAGTTAAGAACAATAGGCAGTGATTCCATGCTTGTACTTGACCTCATGTGCTTCCTTTGACTTGATATCTCCTGTTTTAACTGTGAGAGTAATTAGTCGCATCATATATCACAAGGAATTCTACTAACCATGTAAAAGGCTTAAGGACAAATTGAGTACAACTCTATCTGAATTTTTTTGTACACTGAAGCAGTTTCTAAGGTTTCATCTTCACCATCATCAGTCATATCAAAGACAGGTTTCCTGACAACTAGATACTTTAACTTTTATAGATTGTATCATGGTCTCAGTGAAAACTTCAATAATTATATCTTTTAGTCATGTGTAATTTTGTCCTTCTTTCATCTGCTTGGCTGAAAATCATTTGTAGTTGTGTAAACTGCTTGATTTTATCCCCTTTCTTGCGAAAAATGGTTTGCTTGCAGAATATGCCCATTATTAAGATAATGTCTTATGTTGATAGGTAAGTTCAAAATTGGGTAGAGATATATCATTGCTACCTTTCCCTCCTTGTACACCTCCTTTGATTTTGCATCCTGTTAAAATTTTTGGTTAAATTTTGTAGCATGTTGACTTAATACAGTACAAGACATACTTACCTAAAATTTGATACACATGAGCTAATTGTGTGACCTTTTCCCTAACATTTTGACAGAGGAGCTAATTCTGTAGCGTGATCTATGATTTCTGCTTCAACGCTCAACTTATCAAGTCAACAAATGTTCACTTTCAGGTATATGTCTATTCAATGTCGCGCCTCTTTTCCCCTGTTCCAAAAGTTTGCTTGATCGCGCCCACGCCATGGCCGCCGTGCTCCTTTTTGCTCTGCCTGTCAACCAGATCGGCCGATGAGGCGGATGCCTGGAGGCGGTGGACCATGGAGGAAAGGAGGCCATCCATGGTGCGCGCATCCCCCACACTCGCTCGTCTTTTCCTCCTCGGCTCCGCGGACGCCGGGTGCTCGGGCATGGCCGCCGCCATGCCCTGCTCCTGCTGGCCTTCATCAAAAGCGGATAACTGAGGGCTCTTCTGTTATCAAGCTGCTTCTTTTTTGTGCCAACAGTTGCAAGTTAACTTATTAATAGTTGGATACGGGCATATCTCAGATTTTGAGATTGGACAAAATACTGAATAAAATGGTAACTAGAGGAAAACAATTGCTCCTGATACATCATATCTGTATGATATTGTTGCTATAAGTCTCGGGAGGCGCGCACATCGAGGCCTGCACACTACAGAAACATTATAGTCATTTAGTTTTCTTTCTTTGAAGTGCTATTTCTCTGTTTCTTTCCTAATAGTGGAACAAAATTACCGTTTCTTGGGCGTCATGTCACAAGGAGGACGTCGGACTGCCCATTTTAGTGCACCATGCCACAAGTTCCAGAATATTATTTTGTCTCCTAATTAATGATTTTGCGACTACTTTCATTTAACAAGGCTTATGTGTGCATAAGTTTGTTAGTGAATCTGGGAGATGTAGCTAAATATAGAATAAAATGTGCTTCTTTGCATTAGGCAGATGGAACTATTCAGTTTATACTTGTTGTTAATCTTCTGTGTATTGTGTATGGTGCATTCCTTATTTGGTTTGCACACCACAGAGTAAACTGAAATAAGGTAACTTGCATTTTGTCAAGGAGGTTTGGTTCTATTTTTTTTCTATGAAAAAATTGGTTCTCGACTTCTATGCCATCTTTCGTTGTTACAGGTATGAAGCCTTGTTTTACTATCCTCGGGATAAACATGTTTCAGATACTAAACAAGGGAACATCCATGCCCTTCTGTGATGTTAACCATGTTAACCATCTTACGCCAGGGCCGACGAGGAAGAGGACCGGCGGAGTGGGGTTCGACAAGGTGGCGGTGGTTACTTTGTATATCCTGTTGGTTTGTGGTTATGTAGTTCCTATAGCTGTAACTTTTGCGCATTCATAAGGCCTTTATAGAATGCTAAAAGCTTCAGACCTTTGCATCAACCAAAGCTTACTCTTAGATACTTGGTTTAAGTTAAATTTGCTCCAAGTAATTAAGGATATTAGGCCTCTACAAGAAAAGTAAGAATCTGAATCCGTAAGTAATTATAACCACTCAAGTGTGATATTCTTGTGTTGCTTAAATTTCCAGTTAAGATATCTTTTTGATATAGATTGCCAGGTTCCGTTCTCACATAAAACTCCCAGTTTTGTGCTCAGCATGTACCTGTATATGATGTTTCTGCTAGAAGCTCTGCTTACTTTGATGTCCATCTCTTTTTCTGAAAAAGTCACTAACAGTTTGTTTGGCTGAATATCTTATGTCAACTGGATTCCATCTCTATTTCTGTAAATCTCTTTCCTGAAAAGGTCAGTGACAAGGTGGTGTGGAGTGAGGGGATGTAGAGATGGATGAGGACGTTGGCAGGAAGTAGTTGCAGCTCGACGGCCGGAAGCAGCAGCTCGCCCTCTGCTAGGTCTTCACCTCCGCCCTTAGTCTACCTTTAGCAGCGGCCAGTTATACTCAGCTTCGTTGCTCCCACTCCTGTTCCTCGCTCTTTCTTATATAGGTTTCCATTTAATGGCAGCTCTCTCTCCCTTTTCCATCTCTCTGTTTTGTAGATAGCAGAGCAACCTATCATATATACACACTGAAATTGATCTGTTGTAAGCTTATTCAGATTTTATTAATTTCTTATTGATTCATTAAGGAATGGTTGTAATGAATATTTTATATGACTACATCCAAGGGAGCAAGAAATCGTGATGTTATACCATACGCCCATGTTGATGTACATGAGTGAGACTGATGATCAAATATGACGGTCGAATGTGCGACATAAAATAAGTGCGCACAGTCCCGTCTGAGGAGGCGCCACCAGGTGGCGCCCCAGCCTCTAGTGCGACTTAAAATGGGAAAACAAGTGGACGCGGAGTAACTAGTCTCGAGCACATATGCTTACGATATCTTGGGCGTTCGCTAGTGCGTGGGGATCTGGGCCAATTCTTTATTCGGTGGGTTCAGGAGTGCTGGAAAATGCGCACTGTGCACGAATACGGTATGTGTCAGGCCTTGGTAGTGGGCCAGTTCAGGGGCGGCCGTCTGCAGGTGACGGGCTGAGCCGTGGCCCAGGTTCGCTTATGTCTGTCTGATCCGTGGCTCGGAAATGTGGCTTTTCGTCAAGCGGTGGCAGCGCCTCGAATAGAACGAGGCTGCCCAGACTCTTTCCCCACCGCGGCCGCTGCGTGCGATTTAAAGATTGGAGCTCATTTGCTTTCGCTGCCACAGATCCACTAGATTGAGAGGTCGGAGAGAGCCCGGTGCCCGAAGGACGCCGGGGGATGGAACCAGGTGAACTTTGGTGGAGGTGGCGCTGCTGGAGGGCACGGGTGTGAGCGGCGGCGGATCTGTGGCGTGTCTGGAGAAGCTGCTCACAACAGAGAAGGGCGGATCTGCAGCGTGGCTCAAGCGGCGGCAGTGAGAAGGGACAGCTCGCCTCCTACTTCTGAACTGTCAGACTCCTAAGGCTCATGGTTGGAATAAGAGGTTAGAGGAACTGAATTTAATTTGAGCAGTGCTATGTACAATTTCAGTACAACGTGGTTGCAGGCTGTGTATGGCCGTGTAGTCTTGATTGACGTCAGTTAGGCATGGTGCCATATGAATTAGTGTGAAACTTGATGTCTGAAACATATAATATAATCTAATTAAGCGTGATATGAATTTGTAGTTTTAACTGCAATTTGATTGGCAGTGAATCAATCTAGGCCGTGAAGTGTTGGTTAATTTTTTGACGGCAGGTAGGCATGGTGTGAAATGAATTAGTGTGAAAAGATTGATGCTTGAAACATTTAATATAATCTAATTAAGCTTGATATACTAGTTTGAATTGCAATTTGATGGCCAGTGAATCAATTAAGGCTGTACAGTACGAATTGATTTTTTACGACAGTTAGGCGTAGTGTGATACTGTGATATGAATTACTGTGAAAGCTTGATGTTTGAAACATTTAATATAGTGTAATTAAGATGTACATGAGTAGCAGTTTGGACTGCAATTTGATGGTCAGTGAATTGATTTGGATGGCACAATCATTTGTAATCCTTTCAGGTTGAGGATTGGTGCCGCTAGATTGATGCATGCTAATGTCCTAGGTTCCTCCCATGTATGCGCAAACAGATTATTGCCATAGCATGATTATTATCCTTCCAAACTCCTATTCTTAGTTCTCCTCTTGTCATATACCCGTCGAGATTTCGCCAGCGTTAAGCGGGCATGTTTTTCGTCGGCTCAAACTGCGGTACAAACAATCACTTGTTCAGGTAAACAACTCCTTAAGGGGTTATGCCAGGCTCAAAAAAAAGGTAAGCAATTCCTATTCTTTGTTGCATAGGAAGCAAATGTTCAGTCCCTTCCCACATGTAGATGCTGATATTTTCAATCTACTAAGTGATAACCATCCAAGTTACTGACTACATGTCAGAAGATAATAATTGAATATATGTTGTCCCTGAGTTCTAGTAATAAGTCTAAATGGTGAAAAACATAGGAACAGATATGTGAATATCCAAGAGTTAACAAGATAATAACCGTCATACTGTGTACAAAATTTCAGCTCAAAACCTTGTATTTCTTACAACTCGCGCGAGAATTTTATCCTTGAGCTTCTTTTGATAGTATGCATGGAGGCAAGCCTCTTAGCTTTTTTTCCAAGTTAAATGGTGGAATTAACTTGGTTATCTTTGGATTTCTGTTGAAACTAGTGTGCTTTCTGCCCCCATTGCGCTCTTAATTTCTTTTGTGATAATGCTGGGCCAAGGCCTCCGGCTAAACTAGTCGGCTAAAACTCTAAAAGTGTTGTGGGGTAGAGCTCTGCGTAAGCATCCGTGGGTTGTGGCATATCTTATTAAGCGGCACATTCCTAGCAATATTTGTGTGATGCAGATAAGGACCTCAGACATAAATTTGGGGAAATTTTAATTGGGGTTATGATGATTCTTTATAGTTCTATTGGCAAAAGAGTACATTTTCAAAAAGTATTGCTTCTTGGATGTACTCCTAAACTTGTGCTGACTCAGTTTTGTGTCTCGGCAGTGCACCGAGAGGTCCCAAACGTCCTAGAGAGCATGGAATGAACACACCACCGCGCGGAAGTGAGCATCCCCAGACAGAAAATGTAGGGGACTGAAGGGCGAGGAGTAAGTCAAGTTTTCACCTTTTTTTTTGAGACAGACGGTTGGCTATCTTTCACTGCTGCCATCTCCTGTTGGTGCTCCCACAGGCAAAGGCAGGGTATCTAGTAAGGGGGTGAGGGTTGAAGTGAAAGGGGAGACCGGTGATTGAAGGAAATATGCCCTAGAGGCAATAATAAAGTTATTATTTATTTCCTCATATCATGATAAATGTTTATTATTCATGCTAGAATTGTATTAACCGGAAACATGATACATGTGTGAATACATAGACAAACATATAGTCACTAGTATGCCTCTACTTGACTAGCTCATTAATCAAAGATGGTTATGTTTCCTAACCATAGACATGTGTTGTCATTTGATTAATGGGATCACATCATTAGGAGAATGATGTGATTGACATGACCCATCCCGTTAGCTTAGCACTTGATCGTTTAGTATTCTGCTATTGCTTTCTTCATGACTTATACATGTTCCTGTAACTATGAGAATTATGCAACTCCCGTTTACCGGAGGAACACTTTGGGTACTACCAAACGTCACAACGTAACTGGGTGATTATAAAGGAGTACTACAGGTGTCTCCGAAGGTACATGTTGAGTTGGCATATTTCGAGATTAGGTTTTGTCACTCCGATTGTCGGAGAGGTATCTCTGGGCCCTCTCGGTAATACTCATCACTTAAGCCTTGCAAGCATTATAACTAATGAGTTAGTTATGAGATGACGTATTACAGAACGAGTAAAGAGACTTGCCGGTAACGAGATTGAACTAGGTATTGGATACCGACGATCAAATCTCGGGCAAGTAACATACCGATGACAAAGGGAACAACGTATGTTGTTATGCGGTTTGACCGATAAAGATCTTCGTAGAATATGTAGGAACCAATATGGGCATCCAGGTCCCGCTATTGGTTATTGACCGAGAATGGTTTTAGGTCATGTCTACATAGTTCTCGAACCCGTAGGGTCCGCACGCTTAATGTTTCGATGACAATTTTATTATGAGTTTATAAGTTTTGATGTACCGAAGTTTGTTCGGAGTCCCGGATGTGATCACGGACATGACGAGGAGTCTCGGAATGGTCGAGACATAAAGATTGATATATTGGAAGCCTATGTTTGGACATCGGAATGGTTCCGGGTGAAATCGGCATTTTACCGGAGTACCGGGAGGTTACCGGAACCCCCCGGGGGGTTAATGGGCCTACATGGGCCAAGAGGGAGAAGAGGGAAGGAGCCAGGAGGGGGCCGCGCGCCCCTCCCCCTCCTAGTCCGAATAGGACAAGGGAAGGGGGGCGGCGCCCCCCTTTCCTTCCCCTACTCCTCCTCTTTCCCCCCTTCTCCTAATCCTACTGGAAAGGGAGTCCTACTCCGGTGGGAGTAGGACTCCCCCCTTGGCGCGCCCTCTAGGCCGGCCGCCTCCTCCCCCTAGCTCCTTTATATACGGGGGCGGGGGGCACCCCAAAGACACACAAGTTGATCTACGGATCGTTCCTTAGCCGTGTGCGGTGCCCCCTTCCACCATATTCCACCTCGGTCATATCGTCGCGGAGTTTAGGCGAAGCCCTGCGCCGGTAGAACATCATCATCGTCACCACGCCGTCGTGCTGACGGAACTCATCTCCGGAGCCTTTGCTGGATCGGAGGGCCGGAGATCGTCATCGAGCTGAACGTGTGCTGAACTCGGAGGCCCCGTACGTTCGGTGCTTGGATCGGTCGGATCGTGAAGACGTACGACTACATCAACCGCGTTGTGCTAACGCTTCCGCTTACGGTCTACGAGGGTACGTGGACGAACACTCTCCCCTCTCGTTGCTATATCATCACCATGATCTTGCGTGTGCGTAGGAAATTTTTTGAAATTACTACGTTCCCCAACAGTGGCATCCGAGCCTAGGTTTTATGCGTTGATGTTATATGCACGAGTAGAACACAAGTGAGTTGTGGGCGATACAAGTCATACTGCTTACCAGCATGTCATACTTTGGTTCGGCGGTATTGTGAGATGAAGCGGCCCGGACCGACATTACGCGTACGCTTACGCGAGACTGGTTTCACCGTTACGAGCACTCGTGCTTAAAGGTGACTGGCGGGTGTCTGTCTCTCTCACTTTAGCTGAATCGAGTGTGGCTACGCCCGGTCCTTGCGAAGGTTAAAACAGCACCAACTTGACGAACTATCGTTGTGGTTTTTGATGCGTAGGTAAGAACGGTTCTTGCTAAGCCCGTAGCAGCCACGTAAAATTTGCAACAACAAAGTAGAGGACGTCTAACTTGTTTTTGCAGGGCATGTTGTGATGTGATATGGTCAAGACGTGATGCTATATTTTATTGTATGAGATGATCATGTTTTGTAACCGAAGTTATCGGCAACTGGCAGGAGCCATATGGTTGTCGCTTTATTGTATGAAATGCAAACGCCCTGTAATTGCTTTACTTTATCACTAAGCGGTAGCGATAGTCGTAGAAGCAATAGATGGCGTAACGACAACGATGCTACGATGGAGATCAAGGTGTCGCGCCGGTGACGATGGTGATCATGACGGTGCTTCGAAGATGGAGATCACAAGCACAAGATGATGATGGCCATATCATATCACTTATATTGATTGCATGTGATGTTTATCCTTTATGCATCTTATCTTGCTTTGATTGACGGTAGCATTTTAAGATGATCTCTCACTAATTATCAAGAAGTGTTCTCCCTGAGTATGCACCGTTGCGAAAGTTCTTCGTGCTGAGACACCACGTGATGATCGGGTGTGATAGGCTCTACGTTCAAATACAACGGGTGCAAAACAGTTGCACACGCGGAATACTCAGGTTATACTTGACGAGCCTAGCATATACAGATATGGCCTCGGAACACGGAGACCGAAAGGTCGAGCGTGAATCATATAGTAGATATGATCAACATAGCGATGTTCACCATTGAAACTACTCCATCTCACGTGATGATCGGACATGGTTTAGTTGATTTGGATCACGTGATCACTTAGATGACTAGAGAGATGTCTGTCTAAGTGGGAGTTCTTAAGTAATATGATTAATTGAACTTAAATTTATCATGAACTTAGTACCTGATAGTATCTTGCTTGTCTATGTTTGTTTGTAGATAGATGGCTCGTGCTGTTGTTCCGTTGAATTTTAATGCGTTCCTTGAGAAAGCAAAGTTGAAAGATGATGGTAGCAATTACACGGACTGGGTCCGTAACCTGAGGATTATCCTCATTGCTGCACAGAAAAGTTACGTCCTGGAAGCACCGCTGGGTGCCAGGCCTGCTGCTGATGCAACTGACGACGTTAAGAACGTCTGGCAGAGCAAAGCTGATGACTACTCTATAGTTCAGTGTGCCATGCTTTACGGCTTAGAACCGGGCCTTCAACGACGTTTTGAACGTCATGGAGCATATGAGATGTTCCAGGAGTTGAAGTTAATATTTCAAGCAAATGCCCGGATTGAGAGATATGAAGTCTCCAATAAGTTCTATAGCTGCAAGATGGAGGAGAATAGTTCTGTCAGTGAACACATACTCAAAATGTCTGGGTATAATAATCACTTGATTCAACTGGGAGTTAATCTTCCTGATGATAGTGTCATTGACAGAATTCTCCAATCACTGCCACCAAGCTACAAGAGCTTCGTGATGAACTATAATATGCAAGGGATGAACAAGACTATTCCCGAGCTCTTCGCGATGCTGAAAGCCGCGGAGGTAGAAATCAAGAAGGAGCATCAAGTGTTGATGGTTAACAAGACCACTAGTTTCAAGAAGAAGGGCAAAGGGAAGAAGAAGGGGAACTTCAAAAAGAACGGCAAGCAAGTTGCTGCTCAAGAGAAGAAACCCAAGTCTGGACCTAAGCCTGAAACTGAGTGCTTCTACTGCAAGCAGACTGGACACTGGAAGCGGAACTGCCCCAAGTATTTGGCGGATAAGAAGGATGGCAAAGTGAACAAAGGTATATGTGATATACATGTTATTGATGTGTACCTTACTAATGCTCGCAGTAGCACCTGGGTATTTGATACTGGTTCTGTTGCTAATATTTGCAACTCGAAACAGGGACTACGGATTAAGCGAAGATTAGCTAAGGACGAGGTGACGATGCGCGTGGGAAATGGTTCCAAAGTCGATGTGATCGCGGTCGGCACGCTACCTCTACATCTACCATCGGGATTAGTATTAGACCTAAATAATTGTTATTTGGTGCCAGCGTTGAGCATGAACATTATATCTGGATCTTGTTTGATGCGAGACGGTTATTCATTTAAATCAGAGAATAATGGTTGTTCTATTTATATGAGTAATATCTTTTATGGTCATGCACCCTTGAAGAGTGGTCTATTTTTATTGAATCTCGATAGTAGTGATACACATATTCATAGTGTTGAAACCAAAAGATGCAGAGTTGATAATGATAGTGCAACTTATTTGTGGCACTGCCGTTTAGGTCATATCGGTGTAAAGCGCATGAAGAAACTCCATACTGATGGGCTTTTGGAATCACTTGATTATGAATCACTTGGTACTTGCGAACCGTGCCTTATGGGCAAGATGACTAAAACGCCGTTCTCCGGTACTATGGAGAGAGCAACAGATTTGTTGGAAATCATACATACAGATGTATGTGGTCCAATGAATGTTGAGGCTCGTGGCGGATATCGTTATTTTCTCACCTTCACAGATGATTTGAGCAGATATGGGTATATCTACTTAATGAAACACAAGTCTGAAACATTTGAAAAGTTCAAAGAATTTCAGAGTGAAGTGGAAAATCATCGTAACAAGAAAATAAAGTTTCTACGATCTGATCGTGGAGGAGAATATTTGAGTTACGAGTTTGGTCTACACTTGAAACAATGCGGGATAGTCTCGCAACTCACGCCACCTGGAACACCACAACGAAATGGTGTGTCCGAACGTCGTAATCGTACTTTACTTGATATGGTGCGATCTATGATGTCTCTTACTGATTTACCGCTATCGTTTTGGGGTTATGCTTTAGAGACGGCCGCATTCACGTTAAATAGGGCACCATCAAAATCCGTTGAGACGACGCCTTATGAACTGTGGTTTGGCAAGAAACCAAAGTTGTCGTTTCTTAAAGTTTGGGGCTGCGATGCTTATGTGAAGAAACTTCAACCAGATAAGCTCGAACCCAAATCGGAGAAATGTGTCTTCATAGGATACCCAAAGGAGACTATTGGGTACACCTTCTATCACAGATCTGAGGGCAAGATTTTCGTTGCTAAATTCGGATCCTTTCTAGAGAAGGAGTTTCTCTCGAAAGAAGTGAGTGGGAGGAAAGTAGAACTTGACGAGATAACTGTATCTACTCCCTTATTGGAAAGTAGTTCATCACAAGAACCGGTTCCTGTGACAACTACACCAATCAGTGAGGAAGCTAATGATATTGATCATGAAACTTCAGATCAAGTTTCTACAGAACCTCGTAGGTCTACCAGAGTAAGATCCGCACCAGAGTGGTACGGTAATCCTATTCTGGAAGTCATGTTACTTGACCATGATGAACCTACGAACTATGAGGAAGCGATGATGAGCCCAGATTCCGCAAAATGGCTAGAGGCCATGAAATCTGAGATGGGATCCATGTATGAAAACAAAGTATGGACTTTGGTTGACTTGCCCGATGATCGGCAAGCTATTGAGAATAAATGGATCTTTAAGAAGAAGACTGACGCTGATGGTAATGTAACTGTCTATAAAGCTCGACTTGTTGCGAAAGGTTTTCGACAAGTTCAAGGGGTTGACTACGATGAGACTTTCTCACCCGTAGCGATGCTTAAGTCTGTCCGAATCATGTTAGCTATTGCTGCATTTCATGATTATGAAATTTGGCAAATGGATGTCAAGACTGCATTCTTGAATGGATTTCTAGAAGAAGAGTTGTATATGATGCAGCCGGAAGGTTTTGTTGATCCAAAAGGTGCTAACAAAGTGTGCAAGCTCCAGCGTTCCATTTATGGACTGGTGCAAGCATCTCGGAGTTGGAATAAACGCTTTGATAGTGTGATCAAAGCATATGGTTTTATACAGACTTTTGGAGAAGCCTGTATTTACAAGAAAGTGAGTGGGAGCTCTGTAGCATTTCTAGTTTTATATGTAGATGACATATTGTTAATTGGAAATGATATAGAATTTCTGGATAGCATAAAGGGATACTTGAATAAAAGTTTTTCAATGAAAGACCTCGGTGAAGCTGCTTATATATTGGGCATCAAGATCTATAGAGATAGATCAAGACGCTTAATAGGACTTTCACAAAGCACATACCTTGACAAAATTTTGAAAAAGTTCAAAATGGATCAGGCAAAGAAAGGATTCTTGCCTGTGCTACAAGGTGTGAAGTTGAGTCAAACTCAATGCCCGACCACAGCAGAAGATAGAGAGAAAATGAAAGATGTTCCCTATGCTTCAGCCATAGGCTCTATCATGTATGCAATGCTGTGTACCAGACCTGACGTATGCTTAGCAATAAGCTTGGCAGGAAGGTACCAAAGTAATCCAGGAGTGGATCACTGGACAGCGGTCAAGAACATCCTGAAATACCTGAAAAGGACTAAGGATATGTTTCTCGTATATGGAGGTGACAAAGAGCTAGTCGTAAAAGGTTACGTCGATGCAAGCTTTGACACTGATCCGGACGATTCTAAATCGCAAACCGGATACGTGTTTATATTAAACGGTGGATCTGTAAGTTGGTGCAGTTCTAAACAAAGCGTCGTGGCGGGATCTACATGTGAAGCGGAGTACATGGCTGCTTCTGAAGCAGCGAACGAAGGAGTCTGGATGAAGGAGTTCATTTCCGATCTAGGTGTCATACCTAGTGCATCGGGACCAATGAAGATCTTCTGTGACAATACTGGTGCAATTGCCTTGGCAAAGGAATCCAGATTTCACAAGAGGACCAAGCACATCAAGAGACGCTTCAATTCCATTCGGGACCAAGTCCAAGTGGGAGACATAGAGATTTGCAAGATACATACGGATCTGAATGTTGCAGACCCGTTGACAAAGCCTCTCTCACGAGCAAAACATGATCAGCACCAAGACTCCATGGGTGTTAGAATCATTACTATGTAATCTAGATTATTGACTCTAGTGCAAGTGGGAGACTGAAGGAAATATGCCCTAGAGGCAATAATAAAGTTATTATTTATTTCCTCATATCATGATAAATGTTTATTATTCATGCTAGAATTGTATTAACCGGAAACATGATACATGTGTGAATACATAGACAAACATATAGTCACTAGTATGCCTCTACTTGACTAGCTCATTAATCAAAGATGGTTATGTTTCCTAACCATAGACATGTGTTGTCATTTGATTAATGGGATCACATCATTAGGAGAATGATGTGATTGACATGACCCATCCCGTTAGCTTAGCACTTGATCGTTTAGTATTCTGCTATTGCTTTCTTCATGACTTATACATGTTCCTGTAACTATGAGAATTATGCAACTCCCGTTTACCGGAGGAACACTTTGGGTACTACCAAACGTCACAACGTAACTGGGTGATTATAAAGGAGTACTACAGGTGTCTCCGAAGGTACATGTTGAGTTGGCGTATTTCGAGATTAGGTTTTGTCACTCCGATTGTCGGAGAGGTATCTCTGGGCCCTCTCGGTAATACTCATCACTTAAGCCTTGCAAGCATTATAACTAATGAGTTAGTTATGAGATGACGTATTACAGAACGAGTAAAGAGACTTGCCGGTAACGAGATTGAACTAGGTATTGGATACCGACGATCAAATCTCGGGCAAGTAACATACCGATGACAAAGGGAACAACGTATGTTGTTATGCGGTTTGACCGATAAAGATCTTCGTAGAATATGTAGGAACCAATATGGGCATCCAGGTCCCGCTATTGGTTATTGACCGAGAATGGTTTTAGGTCATGTCTACATAGTTCTCGAACCCGTAGGGTCCGCACGCTTAACGTTTCGATGACAGTTTTATTATGAGTTTATAAGTTTTGATGTACCGAAGTTTGTTCGGAGTCCCGGATGTGATCACGGACATGACGAGGAGTCTCGGAATGGTCGAGACATAAAGATTGATATATTGGAAGCCTGTGTTTGGACATCGGAATGGTTCCGGGTGAAATCGGCATTTTACCGGAGTACCGGGAGGTTACCGGAACCCCCCGGGGGGTTAATGGGCCTACATGGGCCAAGAGGGAGAAGAGGGAAGGAGCCAGGAGGGGGCCGCGCGCCCCTCCCCCTCCTAGTCCGAATAGGACAAGGGAAGGGGGGCGGCGCCCCCCCTTTCCTTCCCCTCTTCCTCCTCTTTCCCCCCTTCTCCTACTCCTACTCGGAAAGAGGGAGTCCTACTCCCGGTGGGAGTAGGACTCCCCCCTTGGCGCGCCCTCTAGGCCGGCCGCCTCCTCCCCCTGGCTCCTTTATATACGGGGGCGGGGGGCACCCCAAAGACACACAAGTTGATCTACGGATCGTTCCTTAGCCGTGTGCGCTGCCCCCTTCCACCATATTCCACCTCGGTCATATCGTCGCGGAGTTTAGGCGAAGCCCTGCGCCGGTAGAACATCATCATCGTCACCACGCCGTCGTGCTGACGGAACTCATCTCCGGAGCCTTTGCTGGATCGGAGGGCCGGAGATCGTCATCGAGCTGAACGTGTGCTGAACTCGGAGGCCCCGTACGTTCGGTGCTTGGATCGGTCGGATCGTGAAGACGTACGACTACATCAACCGCGTTGTGCTAACGCTTCCGCTTACGGTCTACGAGGGTACGTGGACGAACACTCTCCCCTCTCGTTGCTATATCATCACCATGATCTTGCGTGTGCGTAGGATTTTTTTTGAAATTACTACGTTCCTCAACAGTGATAAGTTTCCAAAAAAGGTTTGGCGTAAACACAATGAACCTAGTGTTAGGAATGTGCTTCATTTCTACAACAAGATGCTGGGCTGCACAAGATCGGACCTTGACAAGTAAGTACATTCATAAGGCTTGTCCCTGTCTTAAATCGACGTACGGCCACACAACGGCATAACAAATAAATGTCGGGTCATTGTTCACAGGAAATGGTTCAAACTCATGACATAAACCTTGCTCATTTTTCAGGCACTGAATTTCAAATTCAGTTTGTGCAGCATTGGACTCGTGACAAGCCATCGCTTAAATTCATCAAAGGACTGAATAACTTCTACGGCATGTGTAACAAGATGCGTGAAGTTTGTGCTGGGGGTTCTCTAATCTGTTCTGATATGTGGCTAGGTGTGGGTACATCTTCAGCCACGGTCTCCCCCTCACAGCTGCCTTCGCCGGACATCTGCTCCCTGTAAGAAATTAAACATTTAGATTGAACATGTAAAGCATCGATTTGAAAAGATAGCTGTGGCCTGTGGGTCTAGCTTAAAAGGTTGCAGAAAAATTGTTCAGCAAGTTTTTGTATGCAGGGGGAAATCATTGATTGATCAGAATACTTGATTGACGTTGCTGCATGGGTTGATATTTGTGAATGAATTAGTTAGACCTGCTAGTGTACACCCTGAAAGAGGGTAAATGGTTAAATAATTGATTAGATCTGGCAGTGCTAAATAGATGGTCGAGCATGAGATCTTACTTCTAATCAATACCTTAATTATATTTGATAGAATACAGTTTTGCATACTGGCCGAAAAATGCATGAACAGCTGATTTGAGTAGAAAGAACCTTGATCTACCAAAACAATATAGCCAGAACATGAAGATCGGGTGGGGGCGATGTACCTAGTCAGCAGTGATTCCGACGAGCTGCCCGGAGGTGTTCTTCGCGGTCTGGCAGTAGCTGGTGTGTGAATCTTCAAGTTAGGAGATAATGAAGGGTTGAGGAGGTAGTGAATGGATACAGTGGTCGGTCAAGCATTGTACACCGGTTTTAAAAATCATTGGTGGACAACGGGCCGCTGATGAGACTTGAGCCGTAGCCCATAACTTGAACGGCCGTCTGAGCCGTGGGGGTCTAGACGCGACGGTGGCATTAAATGTAGCAGGTGCGTGGACCCTAGCCCAGAGATAGCTCAGATATACTAATCAAAATACATAGAAATATTCACAGACTGTTGCGAATCTTAGCACCATTGGACGACTGAGATATAGGGTGCATCTAAGCTCGAGCTTAGAATAGCACTTTCGGTTCATGTGATGGTTTCGAGGAAATTCGACAAATCCAGTGCACACGCTTGACCCTTTGAAAATTACTTTGACCACTAACTTCATCTCGTTGTTTCGCAAACTATCGAGTATATCTGTACCTCCCTCTTATATCATACTAAGTGGTTCATGTGGTGGTTTCGAGAAAATTCAACAATCCATCGCACACGCTTGACTGTTTGAAATTTGACCGCTAGCTTTGTCTCGTTGTTTCACATAACTTCCGTAAACTTCATCTTGTTGTTTCACAGAACTTCCGTGTTACACGTAGACGGATAGATCTATACCTATGTACTATACTGTAACTTTGTGCTACCAATTTATATGCACATCAGTTTTTGCCTGTATCCACTCAGACTGTACTGTAACTTTGTGCTCCCAAATTATATGCACATCAGTTTTTGCATGTATCCACTCAGACTGCCCAGTTGAGCCACAGATGCATGGAGACAAAAACCAACGAAAGTAACGAAACACATACCCAGCGTTGCTCTCATATGCTTTTTATTGTAAGACGCGAGGTGCATAGAGTAAGCAATTGAATCTGTCAGCACACAACCCGGTCTACTTTCAGCCCTTTATAAGAAGGGTGAAAACCCACTTCTGAAAGTTGAAAAAGTGACAGTGTTATACGAATAGAGGTCCACATCATGAATCTGAAACATTACACGAGTTGAATTATACAAAAAAAAAGGGTGACATGTGAACACAAACACCATAGCGACATGGACACTCGATTGTTGGTGCAATAACAAGTGATAAGCCTGTCAAATTTCACTTGAAAAATATAACCAACTGTGTGCCACAGATTGATCATATATTCTTGTTGGGGCATTACATGCATGTTCACATGTTATAGCAGAAGTACATTGGGCCGGAAGGTGGGTGTCGGTGCTCACAGAGCCCAGCCGTGCACTGCGTCGGGGAACTTGTAACGGGTGGAAGCCCCTCTGATCATTTTGAGCTCGCCTGTGTTGGCATCAAGTCTCATTTCGAGAGCCGACATGACAGCAACATTGCTCAGAGGAATGCACCAGTCATCCCATTCACGCCTAGTGTCATAGAACCTTGTAACGCAGAACTTGCCCTCACCAAGATAGGTGAGGTAAGAATGGGCCAAATGCCAACCCTCACCAACGTAAACATCAACATTGTCCCATACTTGCTTGTGCACCGGGGGCTCCGAGGCCTTAGCTCCAGCGATCATCTCAGCCGAGCACAGCTTGTTCAATCTCTTGGAGAATCCAAAGTAGATGCCATACTCAGGTATATATTGCACTCGGCCTTCAAAAGGCAGCGTCCAGCCACCTTCTTTGCACCATGTGGCAGTAGCGGCATCGAAGGTGTAGGTGCCTCTGCCCAATGTTGATATCCACATCTTCTCTTCATCCCCGGCTGCGTAACACTGTATGGTGTTATCACTCCTGAACGGCTCGTCAAAGAAGGGCGGCGAGGGGAGCAGATCCCACAGCCAATCCTCAAGCTCGTCGTCGAAACGCAGTGCCTCTAAACAGGGCTTGCCGTAGTTGTGTGGCAACATGTTGGTGATGTAGAGCTTGCCTCGTATTGCTGCCCAGGCAGGGTGGACGAACTTACAATGCCGCAGGTCAGGTCCACCAGATATACCCGAAGTCAAACTGTCATACAAGACTGTGCGCCGGTTCATGTTGACACTAACAATTTTGCTGCCGAGGAGGAAAAACTCTGTGTGATTGTTATTGTCCGTGTTAGCAGACTCAAAGAAGGCAGCTGGGCGTGGTAATCGAGTAGTGACTGCCATACTCGTGCTGCCACCACCAATACCCGCAAAGAGCGGCTTGGTATCAATGTTCCGCAGGGCGTAACCACCACCACCAGCCCCACCCTTGACATCGTGAACAATTAGATGGACAAACCTTCGGATCATGGAGCACATCTTCGTTCTGAATTTAATCTATCCCAACCTGATCTGCTTAGTGTTTCCCAGTCTTGTGGGGGAAGAGAGAAACAAGATAAATCAATATTGCGGCAGATTTATAATATTACAATATGCTGAAATTTCACAAGAACCCAAAGGACAGTAGTCGGAACCTAAAATTCGCCCAAATTTGGCAGCAACAGTGTGCGGAAGAAACTGTTCCAGGGAGAGGGTAAGAACTCACCAGGGCGACGGAAAACTGTCAGGTATGGTTTGGCACGGCGGCAGCTGTACAACGGCGATGGCGGAGACGACGAACGAGGCGGCGCCAACCTCAGAGATAAGAGATCTAGGCAAGGCGGTACCGCCGTGCTCGTCAGAGACGCTTTTGTACTTCTTGGCTGGCCGTGGTGGCCGGCAGCCAGCAGCCTCGCACGGCGGCGCACCTAGGAAGTCTCGGGGCGAGGGAGAAAAGGACAGGAGGCGGCGGCGGTATGGACAGGGAGAGTATAAGAAAGAGTAAAATGGAAGCGCGGTCCTAATTCTTTCTCAAAAGTGTCGACTGGGTTCTAATTCTTTCAAAATGCATATCTGGGTCCTAAATTTTTCTAAGTTGTTCACCCGAGGTCCTAATTTCGACTGTCCGCCGCTGACCAGCTCGCGTGGCGCTTTGACCGCTGCCACGTCGACTCGAGGGCCCACGAGGATAAGGGCAGGTTGTGTTGGAGATTGTCCCTGGTTCTTATTTGCTGCACCTGACAGCAGGACCAAAGCATGGGTTGTGAAGAAGTATGTGGGTGAGCATACATGTGAAAGAGAGTGGGCACTCAAGCAATTTACAGCAAGATATTTGGCTGGCAAGTATGTGGAAACATTTAGAGCAGATGAGAAGATGACACTGCAAAACTTTGGCAGACTTGTTCAATTGGACTACAACATGCAACCTACTAGAAGTAAGCTAGCTAGAGCAAGGAGGATTGCACTAAAGATAATTCATGGAGATGAACTTGAGCAGTATAATTTACTGTGGGACTTTGCAGCTGAAATCAGAAGATCAAATCCTGGCAGTACCATGCTTGTGCATGCAAACAATGGAAAGTTTGATAACTGCTACATGTCCTTAGATGCATGCAAAAGGGGTTTTCTGCTAGCTTGTAGGCCCATTATATGCATTGATGGGTGTCACATTAAGATGCTGCCAAATTTTAGTTCAATTTCATTGCAACAGTAAATCATCAACATCTGGATACACCAACAAGCATTGATCACTAGATACATCATACTAACACATCACTTCTTAAATCCTACATACATCACAACTACAATCAGTACAACAAGTGCACTGAGAATACTCCTACAGAGAAAAATGAGCTCATTCATCTTCTGCATTGCTTCTGCATATGCCACAATCTCGACAGTGCTATGCATTGCTCCTGCACAAGCATCTTGCACCTCTGTTTCTTCACTTGCAATGACACCAGCCGAATCTAAACTGCTCAATCCACGGCTGACATACCCAGCTCTCACCAAAAAATCAAAATAGTTGTCTGGTCCATCTTCCCAATAGTAATGTTGGCAAGGATTTGGTTGAATCTGATAGAAATTGAGCAAAAAAAATTCAGTCAAAAAGAAACACAGAAACATCAAATCGATTGGTTTGAAGAAGATCTTACATGGTGATTGGGGCACTTGTAGAAAGTCCTGCCAGGATTTGCCTTCGATTTTGACACAAGACGAATTGTAGATCAAATGCGGCAGCTAGGGCATGGTACCAACGGCAGCATACCCGCGGCAGCCGGCGATGAGATGGGCGGCGAGAAAAGGGCTAACGCCGGAGGTGGAGCAGGCGCTTGGGCAGTCTTCTTCCCGCGGTGCTTCACGGCAGACGAGCTAGCGGCGGCGGACATGGCGGCGACGGCGCGGCACCAGAGAGAGGGAGAGAGCAAGCAGAAGACTTAGGGACCGGGGAATGAAGAGAGGACAAACTCCAGGGGCCAAACTGCTTAAATTACCAACCTCCAACCGCGGGAACTATCCCGCGTGGGCCCTCGAGTCGACGTGGCAGCGGTCAAAGCGCCACGCGAGCTGGTTAGCGGCGGACAGTCGAAATTAGGACCTCGGATGAACAACTTAGAAAGATTTAGGACCCAGATGTGCATTTTGAAAGAATTAGGACCCAGTCGACACTTCTGGGAAAGAATTAGGACCGCCCTTGCATTTTACTCTATAAGAAACATACAGAAAATGGACTAGGGTTTGGGAGCACTCTTTTTTTCTTTTGAGACATGGGTATGGGAGCACTTGGATTTGGATTTTTGGTCTTTGGGCCGCCCTGAGTGTCTCTGTGTTTCATCAGTTTGTGGCCCATATGTACTCCACGGGCTTCAAGAAGCCTCCTCTGTTAGCTCAGACGAAGAGAGGTTTTAGAGCATTCCAAAAAAAACATGGTTGTCATTTCCGGCAAATCATATTTGACGCTGTAGGCGCCCGTTAATGTGTATTTTGCAAACGGGCGCCTGCAACACCCCCCACTGGGCTGGCTCATCTCCTGTTTCCTAAGCGCTAAAAGGTGCCCCCGAAGAGGAAAGGACATGAGGCGGCGGCGGTATGGACAGGGAGAGTATAAGAGACATACACAAGATGGACTAGGGTTTGGGAGCACTTCTTTTTTCTTTTGAAACATGGGTATGGGAGCACTTGGATTTGGATTTTTGGTCTTGGGCCGCCTGAGTGTCTCTGTGTTTCGTCAGTTTGTGGCCCATTTGTACTCCACAGGCTTCAGGAAGCCTTCTCTGTCAGCCCAGACGAAGAGAGGTTTTAGAGCAGCCCACAAAAAAACATGGTTGTCATATCCGGCAAATCCTATTTGGCGCTGCAGGCGCCTGTTAATGTGTATTTTGCAAACGGGCGCCTACAGCACCCCCCACTGGGCCGCCCCATCTCCTGTTTCCTAAGTGCTAAAAAGGTGGCCCCGAAGAGGAAAGGTCAGGGGGCGGCGGCGGTATGGACAGGGAGAGTATAAGAAACATACACAAGATGGACTAGGGTTTGGGAGCACTTTTTTTTTTCTTTTGAGACATGGGTATGGGAGCACTTGGATTTGGATTTTTGGTCTTGGGCCGCCTGAGTGTCTCTGTGTTTCGTCAGTTTGTGGCCCATCTGTACTCCATGGGCTTCAGGAAGCCTTCTCCGTCAGCCTAGACGAAGAGAGGTTTTAGAGCAGCCCACAAAAAAACATGGTTGTCATATCCGGCAAATCCTATTTGGCGTTGTAGGCGCCCGTTAATGTGTATTTTGCAAATGGGCGCCTGCAGCGCCCCCCGCTGGGCCGGCCCATCTCCTTTTCCTAAGCACTAAAAAGGTGTCCCCGAAGAGGAAAGGACAGGAGGCGGCGGCGGTATGGACAGGGAGAGTATAAGAAACATACACAAGATGGACTAGGGTTCGGGAGCACTCTTTTTTTTCTTTTGAGAGATGGGTATGGAGCACTTGGATTTGGATTTTTGGTCTTGGGCCGCCTGAGTGTCTCTGTGTTTCGTCAGTTTGTGGCCGATCTGTACTCCACGGGCTTTAGGAAGCCTTCTCCGTCAGCCCAGAGAAGAGAGGTTTTAGAGTAGCCCACAAAAAAACGTGGTTGTCATATCCGGCAAATCCTATTTGGCGCTGCAGGCGTCCGTTAATGTGTATTTTGCAAACGGGCGCCTGCAGCGCCCCCCGATGGGCCGGCCCATCTCCTATTTCCTAAGCGCTAAAAAGGTGTCCCCGAAGAGGAAAGGACAGGAGGCGGCGGCTGTATGGACAGGGAGAGTATAAGAAACATACACAAGATGGACTAGGGGTTTGGAGCACTCTTTTTTTCTTTTGAGACATGGGTATGGGAGCATTTGGATTTGGATTTTTGGTCTTGGGCTGCCTGAGTGTCTCTGTGTTTCGTCAGTTTGTGGCCCATCTGTACTCCACAGGCTTCAGGAAGCCTTCTCCGTCAGCCCAGACGAAGAGAGGTTTTAGAGCAGCCCACAAAAAAACATGGTTGTCATATCCGGCAAATCCTATTTGGCGCTGCAGGCGCCCATTAATGTGTATTTTGCAAACGGGCGCCTGCAGCACCCCCCTGGGCCGGCCCATCTCCTATTTCCTAAGCGCTAAAAAGGTGTCCCCGAAGAGGAAAGGACATGAGGCGGCGGCTGTATGGACACGGAGAGTATAAGAAACATACACAAGATGGACTAGGGTTTTGGAGCACTCTTTTTTCTTTTGAGACATGGGTATGGGAGCACTTCGATTTGGATTTTTGGTCTTGCGCTGCCTGAGTGTCTCTCTGCTTCGTCAGTTTGTGGCCCATCTGTACTCCACGGGCTTCAGGAAGCCTTCTCCGTCAGCCCAGACGAAGAGAGGTTTTAGAACAGCCCACAAAAAACATGGTTGTCATATCTGCCAAATCCTATTTGGAGCTGCAGGAGCCCGTTAATGTGTATTTTGCAAACGGGCGCCTGTAGCGCCCCCGCTGGGCCGGCCCATCTCCTATTTCCTAAGCCCTAAAAGGTGTCCCTGAAGAGGATCGAACCAGCGACTTCCTTGTCGAGCAAAGCGTCGCCAACCATCACGCCAACCTGTTGCTCTGTCAACTTACTTCTTTTCCCCCTTTTTCTTGTCTCATATTTCCTCTTTCCTCTTTTGGTTTTTCTTTTTTCCTTTTTCCTTTTTCCTTTTTTGTTTTTCCTGGTTTGATATTTTTGCTTGAAATTCATGAACTTTTTTCTTCAAAATCGATGAACATTTTTCAAATTTGATGAACTTTTTTCAGTTTCGATGAACTTTTTTCAAATCCGATGAACTTTTTTCCAAATTCGATGAACTTTTTCAAATTTGATGAACTTTTCTTAAAAGATTATTAAATTTTTTCAATTTCGATGGACTTTTTTCAAATCCAATGAACTTTTTTCAAATTTGATGAACTTTTTCAAACTTGATGAACTTTTCTTAAAAAAAATTCCAATTTCGATAAACTTTTTTTCAAATTCGATGAAGTTTTTTCCAAATTCGGTGAACTATTTTAAGGTTCGATGAACATTATTTGAAAATCCATTAACTTTTTTTTCAAATTTGATGAATGTTTTTCAAAACCAATAAACGTTTTTCTAAATTTGATGAACCTTTTTTGAAAACCAATGAACTTATTTCAGGGTTGTGTAATTTTCTCCCAAAATGAAGGACATTTTTAAAAATCCATGAACTATTTCAATGTCGCGATCTTTTTCCAAAAAAATCTATGAAATAGAATAGCGCGGCGACATTATTTATTGGACGTTAGCCGCTGTTAATGATCACCACTTGCATGATAGGTCGAGTGGCTAGTTGACTCGTCTGCGAACTCGAAGGTCGTGTGTTCGAGACCTGGAGCTATCTTTTTCCAATTTTTTTGCGAGCTTTTGTGTTCGCTGCTGAGCGCGATTCGTGGGGCGACCCAACTGGGCACCGTTGCGAGCGCCAGGGAGAGGTTCGGGCACCTGAAGTGTCCGATAGGAGTTGTCGTCATATCCACAGGGAGCCGCAGCAACTATTTATCACTGAAGGTCCCCCCCCCCCCCCCGCGGTGTCGTATTGGCCGGCCCTTTCACGCGCATATAGTCGTAAAAAGAGTAGAGGAAATGCGAGGAGGGAGAAAGCCCACTCCGCCCAACTTCCTTTCATGGTAAGAACTAAGGGCGCGTCCTACTTGAGGCTGCGCGAGCCGTTTTATTCATAATTTTTTTTCCTTTTTCCCTTTTCTTTTTTCTTCTCCGTTTGTTCTTTCATTCATTTTTGCATTTTGTTTCTTCGTTTTTTATTTACTTTTTTGATTTTCTTTATTTCGTTTCTATTTTTGGTTTCCTTTGTTCTTTTCATTATTATTCTACCTTCTTTGTATATGGCAACAACATTTTTCTAATACACCTCTAACATTTTTTCAATACAAATCATACCTTTTTTGTACATGGTCAACATTTTTTTTCTATACACAATTTTAAAAAATCACATAAAAGATTAACATTTTCCCAATGCATGGTCAACATTTTTCTATACATTTTTAACATTTTCTTAATGCATGGTCAACATTTTTTGTATATATTATTAACATTTTTTTAAATGCTTGATTAATAGTTTTCCAATAAAAAGATTAACATGTTTTGAATACAAGGTCAACATTTTTTCTATGCACATTTAATATTTATGAACCGCTTGATTATTATTTTCAAAATTTTGTTCAACATTTATTTTTCGAATGCTTGATTAACATTTTATATACATGATCAAAAAATTCATCATTTATTTAATACATGGTCAACATTTTTACTATACACATTTAACATTTCGCATATGCTTGATTAATATTTTTCAAATACTTTTTCAAAAAAATTCCAAATGCTTAATTAACATTTTTATACACATGATAAAAAAATCATCAGTTTATTAATAAGTGATCAACATTTTTTGTATAGACGTTCAACATTGTCCGAACACTTGTTCAACATTTTTTCAAATACTTGTTCAACATTTTTTTATACTTATTAAACCTTTTCAAATATTTGTTCAACATTTTTAAAATATTCGTTCAACATTTTTCAAATACCTGTTCAGCATTTTTCAAATGTTTTTTGTAGAGTGTTTTTTGTAATATATATATTTAAAATATTTTAAAGTATAAACAAGTGTACAAAAATAAGCAAAAAACTAAAACAGAAAAAGAGCCTGTGGAAACAGAAAAGAAACAAAAAACTAAACTAGCGCATGTGTACTCGATGTTTTGAATTGTTTCATCTGTTTCAATTTCGTCAAGTTGAATGTAAAATTGTCTCTTTACGAGTAAAACAGTTAGGCAGTTGTAAAAACTTAGACTTGACTGTGGACTCAGTTCATCTCTTTCTTGTCTTTGAATGAAAAACTTAGACAGTGAACTGTGTAGTGCAAAAGAACCTTCTCTTTCAGAAAGAAAAATTCATTACAACCGAAACTATCTCTGCACTTCATGAAAGCAAGCACGAAAGTATCACTGGAGCACAAAAAGTTCCATTGAATAAGTACTGGGGCAGCATGAAAACATATTATATCGTTGGCCCGGATTAAACTTGAAGAAACATTTTTCCATGGAACTCTTTCTTTGAGTTAAAAATTGTTGTTTGTAGTGTAATTTTCCTTGAAGTTGAAAGTAATAATAGCGATGAAACCGTATAGAATAAAATAAAAAATAAGTTCGTTGGAAATAGAAAAAAAATATTTGGATAGGTAAATTGTTAAGAAAAAAAAGGTGAAAACGCATGTTCCTTGGAAGAAAAATACATGTGCAAATATTTTTCCATTGAATTCTTTAGGTGAAAACAGTTACACTATCCATTGTTATTTAGTAAAAAACTACAGATCTTAAAATTACCTAAACTTGTGAGCTCATATGCAGAACAAAAAATATTAGCCTTGAAAGCTTCACTTGAATATACGAAAGAATTGTTGAAGAACAAATGTGATTACATGAAATTATTTCCACTGCGCAATACAAAGAACAAAGAGGCTAATTTGTTCGCTGCCAAAGTTTGGCAAGCCAACATTTGGCAAAACCAAAAGTTGCCAAAAATTGGCAACTTTTTGAGAGATGGGCAAGAGCCAATTGGTAGCCAACAAATTGAGAGCCCAATTTTTAGACTTGCCAACAATGGACATGCCAATTATTGGAACCAAACCAATTAGGCTCAAAGTCTAAGAAAGTAGGATTTCCATCCCATCTACGATTGAAAAGAACTAGAAAACTTACATGTCGCTAGAGGAAAGAAGTTACCAATGGCAACTGAATTTCATTGTCCTTGCAACTGACAGTCTCAAAAAGAAATTTCTCATGGAGAGCATGTAGATCGTCCTTCAGTATTTAAAAAATTACAGTTTTATTTTAGTGCTACTGCTTTGGTTATGTTTCAAAGAATGTCAAAAAGGAAAAAAAGTGCCTTCATTGGAGAAATTGGTAGGTAATTACATTGGAGGCACCCTCCATATTGAGACCTTTGTAGTTGCTAATATATTGAAGAATGAAAATTCCTGAGTCATACCTGCAAATAAAACCGTGACGAAAATTTGGGGAATTAAAAATATTGTATATCTGCTTTTTGAGGAGATAGAACAAAGGAGTTGGTTGTTAGCCATATAAGAATAGGGAAGAGTTGCATGAAAAATGCACCTGAAATTGACCTTGGGTACGTGTACAAATCTTACTCCAAATTTCCTATATTCCGAGAAGTAGAAGTTTCGTATGCAGCGGTGAACAAAGCCTTGAAGTTGTGAATTACTGCACTAATTGTTGGTAAAAATGTATCGCCGCTGTAGTAAGGGTTCTAATATCAAAAAATTGGCTCTGGAGTTAGCAATGATTAATATCCATTGTTTTTTCTTGAATACATGCATTTTACCTATATGTTTGTAAAAAGGGAACAAAATATTTGGAAACTCTATTATAATCAAATTCTATACCAGCAGTTTTGGTAAGATCTGTTCTTACCAAAGAAGCATTCAACAAGCTGAAGCCGACATTAGTTGATTTACAGGATCTAAAGGATTTTGCATTGGGTTCATTAGCTTCTCCTGCATGTTTGTTTTTTAAAGTGTTTGACAGTTAGAAAGGAAGATTCGTTGAAATGAAAAGAAAATTGAGGAATATAACACGAAATATATGTTGACTATGTCCTCTATGCTAACTATGTGTTCAACTAATTCGTTCTTTGGTAGAAGGCCTTTTCTTTCTCGGTTGAGCTGATCTTTATTCTCGAGCTTTGCAAAACAGTCGACGACACAAGTATTTATCCAACCACCAGACTTGAATGATAGAGTCATATATACTCCTCTATCCCAAAATAAGTGACTCGACTTTGTACTAGTGAGAATTGAGGGAGTAGTTTTTTGGTCTACCCAAACTCCTTGGCTGTTCATGGCAGAACAGTAGCATAAAAAGTAAAATAAATCATGACAAAAAGCATGGATAGCATATATTTGTTTTTGCTAGAGTGATGTAGAAGAACATATCATAATTTGGATATGCCATCGCTACATACATGTACGTTAACTTGGAAACAAGTCCAACCAAGGATTAGTAAAAGTCATTCTCTATTCCATTTGAAAAAATAACCAGTTTCTTTCCCTGTTTTTGTCCTTTTGCCGCTCCGTTCATTGGTCCCCTGTCCGGTGGCCGCCGCGTATGGCCGTTCCTTCCGCTTGTGGCCATACAAATCATATCTTTTTCTAATACGTGGTCGAAATTTTTTTCTATACACAGTTTTAACATTTTTCAAATAAATAATTAATATTTTGCGAATACATGGTCAACATTAGTCTATACATTTTAAAGTTTTTCTTAATGCATGGTCAACATTTTTTGTATACATTATTTTAAATACTTGTTCAATAGTTTTCAAATAAAAAGATTGACATGTTTTGAGTACATGGTCAACATTTTTTTGTATGCACATTTAGTATTTTTCAAACACTTGATTAACATTTTTCAAACACTTGTTCAACATTTTTTTCAAATGCTTGATTAACATTTTTATATGCATGATCAATTTCTTTCATTATTTATGTAATGCATGGTCAACTTTTTTTCTATACACATTTAACATTTCCCAAATGCTTGATTAATATTATTCAAATACTTATTCAACAATTTTTCCAAAATGCTTGATTAACATTTTTATACACATGATCAAAAAAATTCATCATTTTTTTAGTAAGTGATCAACATTTTTTGTATAGATGATCAACATTGTCTGAATGCTTGTTCAACATTTTTTAAATACTTGTTCAATATTTTTTAATACTTATTAAATGTTTTCAAATATTTTTTCAACAATTTTCAAATACTCGTTCAACATTTTTCAAATATTTTTTGTAGAGTGTTTTTTATAATATATATATTTAGAATATTTTAAAGTATAAACAACAATACAAAAATAAAGCAAAAAACAAAAAAAACAAAAAAAGAGTGTGTGGAAACAGAAAAAAAAACTAAACTAGCGCGCGTGTACTCGACGTTTTGAACGGTTTCATCTGTTTCAGTTTCGTTAGGTTGAATGTAAAATTCTTTCTTCACGAGTAAAACAGTTGGGCGGTTCTAAAAACTTAGACTTAGATTGTGGACTCAGTTCATCTCTTTCTTGTCTTTGAATGGAAAACTTAGACAATGAATTGTGCAGTGCAAAAGAACCTTCTCTTTCAAAAAGAAAAAAAAATCATTACAACTGAAACTATCTCTGTACTTCATAAAAGTGAGGAGGAAAGTATCACTGGAGCATAAAAAATTCCATTGAATAAGTACAGGGGGCAGTATGAAAACATTTGATATCGTAAACTTGAGGAATTTTTTTCCATCGAACTCTTTCTTTGAGTTGACATGTGTTGCATCGTGGATATAATCCTGACAATAGTAGGGGGTATGGATGTAGAGGCAATCGTATCTAGCAAACGGTGCGGTTGGGAGTACGCTCAAGAAACTATACAGGTTCGGGTGCTGTGGAGGTAATACCCTACTCCTGTGGTGCTGTTTGCTCTTAGCGTAAGGTAAAATGTAAGTGTGCTCAACCTTCTGCCCGTGGCTTCCCTCCCGGATTTTATGGAGTGCGTCAGGTAGGGGTACATAATGGACTGGTATTAATGATATTCATAGCCTTAGGTGTGGCGACTATTTTTTTGGCATGTAATACTGGTAACTGCCATACTTAACTAGATTATTCCACCACTAGGTAACTGCCACCATAATGACATCGTGACCGAGAGGTATCCTAGCAGCGGACGACTGGAGGCATAGCCGACTGCTCCACTTGTCTCCGGTCGAGTGCCCGGCGGTCGACAATCGGGTTGTTGGGAAACGTAGTAGAAAACAAAAAATTCGCGCCTACGCACGCCCAAGATCAATATAAAGATGCATAATGGGTTGTGATCCCGATCATTACCGTCACCGAGTTGTAGTGGAAGATGAACGTGTCAGTGTAGATCGTACTTGGAGTCCTCGAACACTCGATGAATGATCCCGCGAACCGCCCACAAACAGTCCCTCGAACTGAAGACCGAAAGCACGACCTCTCTACTTGGTTGCAAGTGTGCAGCCTTCACGATCCGACAGTGCTTCGCCATCTACAGCTAATCGTCGCCCGAGATTTAGAGGGAGGAGATTAGAACCACATTGGACTTCTAATTATGAGAACACGAGTATTAGGCTAGCTCTAATTAGTCAACTAGGACCAACTAGAACTAGAACTAGAAGAACCAGAGGAAGCTCCAAAACTTGTATATCAAAAGAGCACAAATCACTGGTACAATGAGCTTCTATACAAATAATTTTTAACCCCTTTCTGCGATGACATTTTAAACCGTCGTCTTGCTAGTGTGTGCGATAGGGGGGGTCCTTTCCACATGACCCAGAAATCCGTCGGGGATAGGCCCTCCGGTCACACACGCTGGGCAAAATGAGCTCGTGCGCAATCGGGCTAGCCATCACATACAATTATACAGGCCCAATAGTTTTCGTTCGTATTTACATCCCACACAGTGAATCCTAGAGAAACCTTTCCCTTCGTATGTACATCCCACATAGTCAATCCAAGAAGTACATTTATGTTCGTATGTACATCCCCACGATGACTCCTAGGCAAACGTTTTCGTTCGCACGTACATCACACACAATTTTCCTCATCAAACCGTCCGTGGTAGCGTTGCCATTGCAGACGATATTAACAATTTTATCATTTGCGTTATTGAGTGCATCACGCACGGTGCATAGAAGAAACTGTGTGGCATAGGCTGTCCATGACACACACTTTTTATGTCGAAAATGTTTGTGAAAGATGGCCTAACTCAAATAGTTTTCAAGAGGAAGTCGTGTGTGATTGTTCATTGATCAAACACGTTTTCTTCCTAGAAACTGTGTGGGTTGTCTGAGATCATCGCCCACGGTGTTGTCTCAATAACCATTTGCAATAGAAAACCCCAATTAGCATGCTAATTGGCCTATTATTTTTAATCCATTTAGTAATCAAATTGACATTTCATATTAAGCACACAATATATTTCATTTTTATTATGGGACCAGGATTTCATAATTGAAATACATCAGAGTAGAACATCATATAGCTTCAGCACTCAGTTACACCATATAGGCATATAGCTAGCTACCCCATTACACAACTGCACCAGCACCAACTTTCAGATGCAACATCTATAACCTTTGGAAATTAGCATCATAGACTGTAGATAGACAGATGAATCTTATGTGCCAAACTGCTGAAGCGGAAGGTGAATATTGAGCCTTCATTGATGTTGAAGGTACTTGCAACTTTAGGCCAGTGCCCGTGGATGATTGAACGTCCATCATTCGTCCTCTTAAGAAAGGCTTCAATATTGTACCGTGGGTGTTGTATGAATTCCTTCCTCGCCTCCTGACCATATAGGTGATTTGAGAGGTAATCGTCATTGAACTGCTTTGGAAAGGCCTGAAAACAAAGATATGCATAAATATATTCTCTAAATTTGGAAATGGTGCAAAGGAATAAAAAAGACAAGGTATAATAGTTAATACCATCTTGTAGTGCACTGATGTCTTCTTCATTGTGCAGATAAAGATCTTGTTGTTTTGTGTCACTAGTTTCTTTATCCTAACAATCTTTCTGAGTTTCTTGACTTGACTGATATTCATTGACACCCCATATGCAAAATGGGTCGAACAGTGGGTCAAAACCTATGACAGCAAGACCTACACGTGCAAGACCAAATTTATAAAAACCTAAATATTAGAATGGTTCTTGCAATTGCAAAATAATATGCTATTAGACAAAGGACCATGAATGTGCAAACCTCGATTGTAAACCTCAGTGCTTCCCATGGTTTCCTTGCAACACATATAAGATACTTATTGATCAGGTTAAGTGAGGGTTGGCATACTATCCGTAAAATATGTTGATGAAAATTAAACACATTGCAGATTCAGCAGGTTAATTCGAGCCACATGGAAAAACCATTTATCCAAACCAAGCATGATTAAGAACTAGGAAATTTAGCAATTGTATATGTTTGTCATGTATTTAGTACATCCAAATTCGATTTATTCCTCACATGCATAACAATATAAAATTATACCCACAACAATTGAACATCGCATTGCAGAATTGATCCAAGCAGTAAAGTAAACACCACAACTAATGAACCAAGCATTAACTGAGCACCACATTACACAATATAACATACTCCTAATAGAAGACCAGACAATTAACCAAACCAAGCATGCTTAACAACTTGGAAATAGCAATTATGTTTGTTTCTCATGTATTTAGTACAACCAAAATCGATTTATTTCTCACATGGAAGAAAAAAAATGCACCCACAACAATAGAACATCGCATTGCAGAATTGAACATAATAGTTAACTAAACACCACAACAAATGAACCAAACATTAACTGAGCACCACATTACATAACATACTAGAAGATCAGACAATTAACCAAACAAAGCATGTTTGACAACTTGGAAATATAGCAATTCTATTTGTTGCTCATGTATTTTGTACAACCAAAGTCGATTTATTTCTCACATGGAAGACAATACAAAATTGCACCCACAACAATTGAACATCACATTGCAGAATTGAACCAAACAGTTAACTGAACACGACAACAAATTAACCAAACAGTTATAGGTGAGCACCACATTGCACCACATATAGAACATATATACTAGAGGATCAGATTGCATGGTAAAAGTACATAGGACAATTCACTAGAAATTGTTAAGGAAAAGCAGGAGCAACACACGCAACAGGTGAACCGAACAAGCTTAACCGGCGTAGCTAGCTAACTGAACTTAGCTCATTATAGTGAGCTAATAAGACAAGCTACTCCTCATCATCGGAGATATCGATGACGATTGGCTCCTTGGACTTGGAAGAGGGCGAGGCCTCCACATCGTGGGTGCCCTCCTCGTAGTGGTAAGTTGCCTAAGCCGCTTCGGGCACCAACCTACTGGCTCTCGAGTTGAGGTAAGCACAGGCACGCTGAGAAAACACCTCGTAGTCTTTGTCGAAGACACCAACGGTGGCCTCGAGAAAATGCCACGAACTATCATTTAAAGCAGCCAACCGCGTGGCGGCGTCGGTGCGCGAGGCATCGACGGTGGCCTCGACGGCGAGGTGCTCCTTCAAGATCTGGGGGTCAGCACGAATGGCAACCATCATGACCTCATCAGTGCGTGCAACCGCGATTTGCTTCTCCGTTGCCAAAAGCTCCTTGAGCTCCTGGCTGTGCTGCGTGCACCATAGCTTAGGGCAGCGTTTATTTGGAGTATGGGTTGGTGATTTGGGTGGAAGGTGTCGCGCCGGTGGCCGGGGCATGTGGGATGTAGAAGGAGGAGGAGGAGGATGGGGGTCGGGTGTGGATTACCTGCCTAGATCGACGTGGCCGAGCAGCGTGAAGGAGGGTCATCGGCGAGGTGGCGGCACTACAAGCAAGCAGTGAAGGTTTGAACTTGGAAAGGAAGGCGAAAATAGGGGAAATGTGACTTTTGGTCAGGGGGAGGGTGCAGGGGAGGTAGATATTTCCGCAGAAGCCGAAAATTTTGGCTCGGTGCAGCGAAAAACTGGCGCGCAAAGTGTCATCAGACACGGTCCCTTATTCGGCACTTTGTATGATATGTGAACATCACAAATGATTCATATAGCTTACCCCGTATGTGATGAGTTTGAACATGCAAATTTTGGTCTGAATTTCCCTAGTTACAGTAGTCATCCATGTCATTGCATAATTTGGGTACACAAAAGAGCCTACAGCACACCCACACTTCTTAATTGAACAAGTTCAATAATTAAATAGAGCTAGCTGATCTAAAATTAAAGACCGGCGCTCTAAACAAAGAGTACTACTCCGGCTGGTGCTCATCGATTTTTGCCGCCTCCTCCATGTCCAGCTCACGCCCGACGATCTCCCGGGGAAGGGGATCCATGCATGGGATCCATCACACCATACCCCACAAGCATCTCGCCATCCATGTCCACCATCTCTTTGGAAAAGGCCACCATGAGCTGGGTGTGGGCGGTCGCAGTATGGGCTTGGACGGGCTCCATCATGGTAAGGTATGCCACGAACAAACGGACGGCTGCTCAAAAGCTCTCGGCGACTGCGAACTCTTCGACCGTGGGTTGCCGACCATTGTCGGAGAAGCTTCGTGCGATTTGTGTGGTGACCTGATAACCCACAAGTATAGGGGATCAATCATAGTACTTCCGATAAGTAAGAGTGTCGAACCAAACGAGGAGCAGAAGGAAATGACAAGTGGTTTTCAGCAAGGTAATGTCTCCAAGCGCTGAAATTGTAAGTAACATATAATTTGGTAGCAGGATAATTTGTAACGAGCATGTAACGGTAATGGAAAATAATATGGAGCAAGATAGCCCAATCCTTTTGTGGCAAAGGACAGGACAAAACGGTTTCTTATAATAAGCAAAGTGTTCTTGAGGGCACACGGGAATTTCATCTAGTCACTTTCACCATGTTGGCTTGATTTGTGTTCACTACTTTGATAATTTGATATGTGGGTGGATCGGTACTTAGGTGATGTTCTTACTTGAACAAACCTCCTACTTATGATTAACCCCCTCGCAAGCATCCGCAACTACGAGAAAAGTATTAAGATAGAATCTAACCATAGCAATGAACTTTTGGATCCAAATCGGTCCCTTACGAAGTATCGCATAAACTAGGGTTTAAGTTTCTATCACTCTAGCGGCCCATCATCTATTAACTACTCCACAATGCATTCCCTTAGGCTCAAATATGGTGAAGTGTCATGTAGTCGACGTTCACATGACACTACTAAGGGAATCACAACATACATATTATCAAAATATCGAACACATATAAAGTTCACATGATTACTTGCAACATGATTTCTCCCGTGACCTCAAGAACAAAAGTAACTACTCACAAGTGATAAACATGTTCATGATCAGAGGGGTGTTAAATAGCATAATGGATCCGAACATATGATCTTCCACCAAATAAACCATATAGTGATCAACTACAAGACGTAATCAACACTACTAGTCACCCACAGGTACCAATTTGAGGTTCGTGTACAAAGATTGAACACAAGAGATGAACTAGGGTTTGAGAGGAGATGGTGCTGGTGAAGATGTTGATGAAGATTGGCCTCCCCAAGATGAGAGGGTTGTTGGTGGTGATGATGATGATGATGATGATGATTTCCCCCTTCGGGAGGGAAGTTCCCCCGGCGGAATCGCTCCGCCGGAGGGCAAAAGTGCTCCTGCCCAAGTTCCGCCTCAAGACGGCGACGCTCCGTCCTGAAAGTCCTCTCCTTATTTTTTCTAGGTCAAAATGACTTATTGTTGAGAAACGTAGCATGCAATTTCAAAAATTTCTTACGCTCACGCAAGATCTATCTAGGAGATTCATAGCAACAGAGGGGGAGAGTGTGTCTACATACCCTCATAGACCGAAGGAGGAAGCGTTTGACAACGCGGTTGATGTAGTCAAACTTCTTCTTGTTCCGAACGATCAAGTACCGAACGTACGGCACCCCCGAGTTCTACACACGTTCAGCTTGATGACGTCCCTCGAACTCTTGATCCAGCAAAGTGTCTAGAAAGTAGATGAGTTCCGTCAGCACGATGGCATGGTGACTGTGATGGTGAAGTGATCCGCGCAGGGCTTCGCCTAAGCACCGTGAGAATATGACCGAGGGTGTAATCTGTGGAAAGGGGCACCGCACATGGCTAATAGATATTATTGTGTGTTCTAGGCGCCTCCCCCCTCATATATATAGGTGGGAGGGAGAGGGAGTAGCCAAGGGGGCGCCCCAAGTAGGAGGAATCCTACTTGGGGCCCTTGTCCAATTCGCCCCCCTTTCGTTTTTCACCGGAGGGGGAAGGAAAGAGGAGGGAGGAGGGAAGGAAGGGGGAGGCCGAATTCCTCCCCCCCCTTCTCTCTTCCCCTTTCCGTTCCCCTCTGGTTCGACCCATATGGGGGGCGCGGCAGCCCTTGCTAGCTGCTGCATCTCCCCTCTTGGCCCATTAGGCCCATATCTTTGCCGGGGGTGCTCGGAACCCCTTTCCGGTGACCCGATATGTACCCGGTACCCCCGGAACACTTACGGTATCCGAATACTATCGTCCTATATATCAATCTTTACCTCTCGGCCATTTCGAGACTCCTCGTCATGCCGTGATCTCATCCGGACTCCGAACAACATTCGGTCAACAAATCACATAACTCATATAATACAAAGTCGTCATCGAACGTTAAGCGTGCGGACCCTACGGGTTCGAGAACTATGTAGACATGACCGAGACACCTTCCCGATCAATAACCAATAGCGGAACCTGGATGCTCATATTGGCTCCTACATATTCTACAAGATCTTTATCGGTCGAACCGTAATGACAACATACGTTATTCCCTTTGTCATCGGTATGTTACTTGCCTGAGATTCGATCATCGGTATCTTCATACCTAGTTCAATCTCATTACCGGAAAGTCTCTTTACTCGTTCCGTAATACATCATCCTGCAACTAACTCATTAATCACTTTGCTTGCAAGGCTTCTTATGTTGTGTATTACCGAGAGGGCCTAGAGATACCTCTCCAGTACTTGGAGTGACAAATCCTAATCTCGATCTATGCCAACCCAACAAACACCTTCGAAAATACCTGTAGAGCATCTTTATAATCACCCAGTTACGTTGTGAAGTTTGATAGCACACAAGGCACTCCTCCAATATCCGGGAGTTGCATAATCTCATAGTCGAAGGAATATGTATTTGACATGAAGAAAGCAATAGCAATAAAACTGAACGATCAATATGCTAAGCTAACGGATGGGTCATGTCCATCACATCATTCTCCTAATGATGTGACCCCATTATCAAATGACAACTCATGTCCATGGTTAGGAAACCTTAACCATCTTTGAACAACGAGCTAGTCAAGTAGAGGCTCACTAGGGACACAGTGTTTTGTCTATGTATTCACACATGTATCAAGGTTTCCGGTCAATATAATTATAACATGAATAATAAATATTTATGATGATATAAGGAAATATAAAATAAAAACTTTATTATTGCCTCTAGGGCATATTTCCTTCGATCTCCCACTTGCACTAGAGTCAATAATCTAGTTCACATCACCATGTGATTTAACACCAATAGTTCACATCTTTATGTGATTAACACCCATAGTTCACATCGCCATGTGACCAACACCCAAAGGGTTTACTAGAGTCAATAATCTAGTTCACATCACTATGTTATTAACACCCAAGAGTACTAAGGTGTGATCATGTTTTGCTTGTGAGAGAAGTTTAGTCAACGGGTCTGCCACATTCAAATCTGTATGTATTTTGCAAATTTCTATGTCTACAATGCTGTGCATGGAGCTACTCTAGCTAATTGCTCCCACCCTCAATACATATCTAGATTCAGACTTCTTCTTTGACTGAGTCTTACTCAACTTCACACCTTGCAACACAGGAAAGAACTCCTTCTTTGACTGATCCATTTTGAACTTCTTCAAAACTTTATCATGGTATGTGCTTTGTGAAAGTCCTATTATGCGTCTTGATCTATCTCTATAGATCTTGATGCCCAATATATAAGCAGCTTCACCGAGGTCTTTCATTGAAAAACTTTTATTCAAGTATCCTTTTATGCTATCCAGAAATTCTATATCATTTCCAATCAACAATATGTCATCCACATATAATATTAGAAATGCTACAGAGCTCCCGCTCACTTTCTTATAAATACATGCTTCACCATAAGTCTGTATAAAACCATATGCTTTGATCACCTTATCAAAGCGTATATTCCAACTCTGAGATGCTTGCACCAGTCCATAGATGGATCGCTGGAGCTCGCACACTTTGTTAGCACCTTTAGGATCGACAAAACATTTTGGTTGCATCATATACAACTCTTCTTTAAGAAATCCATTAAGGAATGCAGTTTTAACGTCCATTTGCTAGATTTCATAATCATAAAATGCGACAATTGCTAACATGATTCGAACAGACTTAAGCATCGCCACAGGCGAGAAATTCTCATCGTAGTCAACTCCTTGAACTTGTCAAAAACCTTTCGCGACAAGTCAAGCTTTCTAGACAGTAGCATTACCATCAGCGTCAGTCTTCTTCTTGAAGATCCATTTATTCTCTATGGCTCACTGATCATCGGGCAAGTCAACCAAAGTCCATACTTTGTTCTTATACATGGATCCTATCTTAGATTTCATGGCCTCAAGCCATTTATCGGAATCTGGGCTCATCATAACTTCTTCATAGTTCATAGGTTTGCCATGGTCTAATAACATGATTTCCAGAACAGGATTACCGTACCACTCTGGTGCAGAACATGCTCTGTTCGACCTATGAAGTCCAGTAGTAACTTGATCTGAAGTTTCATGATCATTATCATTAGCTTCCTCTCTAGTTGGTGTAGACATCACGGGAACGGATTTCTCTGATGTGCTACTCTCCAATTCGAGAGAAGGTACAACTACCTCATTAAGTTCTACTTTCCTCCTTGTTTGGGATATAACTATTGGGTATGACCCGCCCAGGAGGGGCCGGGTTATACCTATGGCGGTTCATTAAGACAAAGCCCATGATGATGTTGAAGATGGCGGTTCATGAAGCAGACTTGATAAGGGCCCGAAGCCCAAGAGGTGACTTAAGGCCCATAGGTGTAAACCGCCATATATGCATGACTTGTATTGTAAGGCAAGGGTAATTAGTCACCGAGCTGGACACGTTGTTTATGAGTCGACCGGGACTCCGTGAGCCACTGGGCGTCAACCTGTGTATATAAAGGGACGACCCGGCGGTGGTTTAGGGAAAGAAACAAGAGATCGAAAGCTAGGTCAAGCGTATTCGCTCCCTGGTAATCGAAACACAAGCAATATCACCTCAAACTGGATTAGGCCTTTACCTTCACCGCAAGGGGCCGAACCAGTATAAACTCCCTGTGTCCTTTGTCTCATTTAACCCCTTTAAGCTAACCTAGTTGCGATGGCTCCACGACTAAGTCCTCACACTAGGACATCTGCCGTGACAATTCCACGACAGTTGGCACCCACCGTGGGGCTAGCGCACGGTGGTTTCGAGTTCTTGAAGGGCAGCTTCGAAGGGATCAAGGGATACGCTGTGGGCCGGATGACCAAGATTCATCGCGGTAAGCTCTACATCGACGATGCAGGCTGGGGCCCCGAGGCCAGCTCAATTGAGTACGGGTACCGGGTCCCCTTCGGCGGAATCCACGTCTTCATCGGCAAGATCAGCGAAACGGCCCCTGAGCCGGACATATGCACCGACATCATCGAGATGGCTCAGCGTGCGTGACCCGCCCGAGTTCAGCCCGCCGTGAAGTGTGCCTTCATGGGATTCATCCATGGGGCGGAATCTGAGGATGGATCTGTGTCTGGTGGTGAGACGGTCGTCTACGCTGATGGTAAGTTGTCCACTGGTGAAACTGAGTCATTATACCAATTGCAAGATGGCTGGCTTGGGGGCTATTCTGATGGCGACAGTATTCGGGACCCCTATGAGCCGCCGAACAGGGTTGCAATTTTCATGGCCGGAACCCAGCCAGCGCAGAATTCTATGACTGCAGCAGCAATGATCTCTGGGCCAGCAACGGCTGCCGGGGCAGGAGGCCCTGTGCGCCCACCGGCTCAGGTCCTGACCGACTTATTGGACAATCTGACAACATTGTTAACAACGGAGGTTAACCCGGCAAATCAAGTTCAACATAACGCGGAGGTTGCAAAGTTGTGTGATGAGATAGCACAGGCCAAGGAGGGGCTGAACACAGAGAACGCCAGGATGGCCATGGAGCGGGCTGCTTTAGATGCTCAGGCGCAGCGGATTCAGTCAGAGTTCTTCCAGCTCACGTTGGATCAGAATGCTTCAAATGAGGTCATGAGGAGGAGACACCGGAGTCATCTACCCCCGGTTTATGAGTCGAGAACCTCTTCAACACGCCTGGAGCGGGAACCGGTGACCCGCCGGTGGTAAATCGGACGACTGAGGTACCGGGGGCTGGAGCGCCGGCTCAGCCGCGCATGACGTAGCCTCCCCGTTTGAATACTGCTCCGCCTTAGTATGTACCAACGCCGCCAGGTCATTATTCTAACCCTTTGGATAATATGATTGCTACAGCAACTCGACTGGCGGCTCTACCGGTTGAAGGTGAATCGCCAGCAGTAATGGAAATACGACGAGCCGGAGAATTGCTTCAGACAGCTGTGGCCCAGTAGGCGGCTTATTCTTACAGTCATGAGAGGATTCACTCAACCCCGCGACTGAGCCGGATTATAGCAGACACATTGACTCATCGGCCGTTTCAAGCAGTGACAGGCGCTGTAACCAGCCTCGTGGACATGACCCGGCGCGTGATGGTGCTCGAGATTTGGTGGACAAGGGCAGAGCACGTCGAGAGGCTGAGTTGGCGGCTCAGCAAGCAGCTCATCAGCACCCTCCGGTTTATCCGACAACTTCGGTGGAGATAGGTCTAACCTCTAGATTCTTGGGAGTGCCATGTTTAGTGCCAGCTTTACGTAACATACGTTTACCCAAGGATTTTAAGGGTCCTCGTAAGGTGCCCAACTACATAGCTGACTTACCCCCCGAAGCGTGGGTTGAGAGTTATGAGATGGCGGTGGAGCTGTTGGATGTTGATGATGCGGCATGTGCTAAGTACTTCGCCATGAAGTTGGAAGAAATGGCCCGTACTTGGTTGAAAGGGCTGCCAGCCAACTCCATTAGATCATGGGCCGAGTTAAAAGCCCGTTTTATCCAGAATTTTAAAGATATGTGCAAGCAGCCTATGTCAATTGTGATTTGGATGCTTGTGTCCAAGAAGAGGGTGAGTCAACAACCCATTGGGTGCGCCGGGTTTTGGCTATCCTGCACTCATCGGATCACATCAACGTCGGATCAACAGTCTTAATGTTAGAGAAGAATTGTCGTTTTATGCCCCTTAAACAGAAGCTTGGGCGGCTTAAGTGCCACTGTAATGATATGGGGGAGCTCATGGTGGATCTTGTCAAATATGCCGACTCTGATAGTACCAAGGACCCCGAGTCTGATGAGGAAAAGCTGGGTAAGGGAAAGAAGAGTAGCGGTGTGAAAGGACAACAGGGTGGCAATGGTAAGCACAAAGCTGATTGGAATTCGGACTTCGTGGCCAACACTGGCGTGCAGAATTATAACCAGCGGCGCAAGGGAAGGCTGGCTCAGGCTAAAGGGTCAAAAATCAACCTCGAAGCATTGTTGAATCAGCCGTGTCCTAATCACGGATCGCGTGAGAAGCCGTCCTCTCATCTATGGAAGGATTGCTACATCATGAAGGAATTCAGGAATTCCCATATTTTCTAGGATAATCATGGGCCGGGCGGCGGCTCAGGTTCCGGCTCTCATGGTCCGGGTTACGGTGGAGGCGGTTCTAATTCCGGTTTCCAAGGCAATCAAGGAAACCATGGAGCTTTTCATCAGCAGTCTGGCCAGGGGAATCAACAGCAGTAATCTGGTTATCAAAATAATCCAAAGCAGCTGAATAGTGGGCAGTACCACGTCTTCACCATGAGTTTATGTAAGCGGGGTCAGAAGCTCCATAAAAGGGCTGTGAACGCCTTTGAGTCGACGATTCCCCGTTACTTGCGATGGTCTGAGAAACCCATTGTGTGGAGTCGAGAGGATCACCCGTCCCGGGTTGATAATCTGGGTCACTTGGCTTTGGTGGTGGCACCTCAGGTTGGAGGGTACAAGTTCACTAAGGTACTCATGGATGGAGGTAGCAGCATTAATATCCCTTACTATGATACTTTCCGTCGTATGGGGTTGACTGACAAAAGTCTTAAGCCGTCCAATATTGTTTTCCATGGAGTGGTGCCTGGTAAGTCGGTGTATCCTGTAGGCAAGATCGCTTTGGAAGTAGCCTTTGGGGATGAATATGATTCCAGGGCCGAGATATTAACCTTTGAAGTGGTCAAGATTCAAAGCCCGTATCACGCTCTGTTTGGACGGATGGCTTATGCCAAGTTCATGGCACGACCTTGTTATGTTTATCTGCAGCTCAAAATGCCGAGTTACAAGGGGACCATCACGGTGCATGGAAGCCAGAAGATAGCTTTGGGGTGTGAAGAAGGTGACGCTGCTTATGCTGAGTCTATCTGCACAACAGAGGAGTTGAAGTTTTATAAAGACAATGTTGACCCGGCAGATATGACATCTTTAAAAAAGCCAACTACGGAACATGATCCAGTTTTGAAGTTTAAATTGGCAGATGACACTAAGCTAGTTGATTTCGTTCCTGGCGATTCATCCAAGCAGTTCAACATCAGTGCTAATCTGGATCCAAAATAGGAAAGCACGCTCATCGAGTTCATCAGTGAGAACCGGGACATCTTTGCATGGAAACCTTCTGATATGCCAGGTGTATCGAGGGAACTCGTTGAGCACACTCTTAATATTGATCCAAAGTTTAAGCCGGTCAAGCAATTTCTTCCTCGTTTTAATGAAGAGAGGCGTAAGGCCATTGGTGAAGAAGTAGCCCGGCTATTGGCGGCTGGGTTCATTGTTGAAGTCTTTCATCCTGAGTGGTTGGCCAACCCAGTGCTGGTACTTAAGAAGAATGGCACTTGGCGTATTTGTGTGGATTACATAGACTTAAACAAGGCTTGTCCGGCTGATCCTTTTGCTCTCCCTCGTATTGATCAAATTATTGATGCTACGGTGGGTTGTGAGCGTTTGAGTTTTTTGGATGCTTATTTTGGTTATCATCAGATCAAGATGGCAGTTAAGGACCAGGAGAAGACATCTTTTATCGCTCCCTTTGGAGCCTTCTGCTATGTGTCTATGCCTTTTGGGCTCAAGAGTGCCCAGGCAACTTACCGGTGATGTGTGCAGAATTGCCTTCATGATCAGATTGGGCGCAATGTTCATGCTTATGTGGATGCTATTGTGGTGAAATCCAGAAAAAGGAAACCTTGATAGATGATTTGAAGGAGACCTTTGACAATCTCCGGGTCTACAAAATGATGCTCAACCCGGCCAAGTGTGTCTTTGGCGTGCCAGCAGGCAAGCTCTTGGGTTTTCTGGTTTCTAACAGAGGCATTAAAGCTAACCCGGAGAAGATCAAGGCCATAACTTCCTTGGCTAAGCTGGCGTGTGTCAATGATGTTCAACGTCTGGCGGGTCATATTGCTGCCTTAAGCCAGTTCATAAGCCGGTTGGGTGAGAAGGCTATACCATTGTACCAGATGATGAAGAAAACAGATCACTTTGTTTGGAGTGATGCTGCCAATGACACGTTGAAGCTTTGAAGAAACAGCTAGCTGAGCTGCCAGTCCTTGCTGCTCCTATTGATAAGGAGCCATTGTTGTTATATGTGGCTGCTAATGCTCGCCTATCAGCGTAGCTATTGTGGTGGAACGGAAGGAAGCAGGCAAGGAATATCCGGTTCAACGGCCGGTTTACTACATCAGTGAAGTGCTTATTTAGTCCAAGTAGAGGTATCCGCACTGGCAGAAGCTCGTGTATGGGGTGTTCATGGCTAGTCAAAAGCTCAAGCAATATTTTTGGGTCATCCCATCACTGTGGTTAGTTCTGCTCCTTTAGGGGATATTATTCAAAACAGAGAAGCCACAGGTCGGGTAGCCAAGTGGGCCATTAAGCTTGGAGCTCATGGTTTAAAGTATATGCCTCACACGGCTATCAAGTCCCAAGCACTTGTGGATTTCATCAATGACTGGAAGGAGCTACAGATGCATGAGGACAAGCCGAACAACACATATTGGACTATTCACTTCAATGGATCCATGCAGTTGGAAGGCTCGGGGGATGGAGTTGTCTTGACTTCCCCACGAGGTGATAATTTTTCATATGTTCTCAGGTTGATGTTCCCTTGTACTAACAATGCAACTGTGTATGAGGCCTTGCTCCATGGTCTTCGGATGGATAAGGAGATGAACTTAAGCCGGGTGAGGTGCTTTGGCAACTCAGATTTGGTAGCTCAACAAGTTTGTGGCACTTGGGATTCTAAGGATCCACTCATGGCGGCTTATCGTCGAGAGGTTGATGCTATTGCTGGGCATTTCAAGGGTTATCAAGTTGAACATGTTGATCGCAGGAAAAATGAGACGGCTAATGCTTTAAGTTGGCTAGGGTCTCAGCGTAGGCCGGTGCCACCTAATACTTTCCTGGATATTCTGCATAACCGTTCTGTCAAATTGCCTACAGAAGAGGATCTCGCTATTCCTGACCCGGAAGCACAATTGGTGGCGGCTCTTCATACTATTCCTGACTGGATAGTTCCATATTTGTCTTATATGACCCGGGCGAGTTACCTGAGGATGAAACCTTGGCCAGACAGATAACCCGGCGGTCTAAATCAATGACAATTGTCAACGGAGAGTTACACCGTTGCAGTGTTACTGGGGTGTTCAACATTGTGTTTCTCCTGAAGAGGGCCGTGAAATTCTTAGCGAGATTCATGAAGGAGATTGTGGTCATCATGCCGGCTCTAAATCTCTCGTGGGTAAAGCTTTTCATCATGGATTTTATTGGCTGACGGCTCACGCTGATGCAGAGGACTTGGTCAGTAAATGTGATGGTTGTCAGAAATTCTCACGACGGGCTCATGTGCCGGCTCAAGAATTGAGGATGATTCCAATTGCTTGGCCGTTTGTGGTCTGGGGGCTTGATATGGTTGGGCCTTTCAAAAGGTCCAAGGATAAAAAGACTCACCTTTTGGTGCCGGTTGACAAATTTACAAAGTGGGTGGAGGCAGAGCCGGTCAGTAAGTGTGATGCGGCAACGGCGGTTCAATTTATCAAAAAGGTGATTTTCTGTTTTGTCTTTCCCCACAGCATCATAACTGATAATGGCACTAATCTGTCTAAGGGTGCTATGAAAGAATTTTGTCAACGGGAGCATATTTGACTTGATGTGTCATCAGTGGCTCATCCTCAGTCTAATGGTCAAGCCGAGAGAGCCAATCAAGAAATTTTGAGAGGCATCAAGCCCCGGCTTATTGTCCCTTCACAAAGGACGCCGTGTTGTTGGGTGGAAGATTACCCTCCATGTTATGGAGCATCAACACCACCCCTAATAGGTCTACGGGTTACACGCCTTTCTTTATGGTTTATGGAGCGGATGCGGTTCTCCCTAGTGACATCCGTCATGACTCGCCCCGCGTGGCGGCTTATGTTGAAGCTGAGAATGAAAAAGCACGACAGGATGCAATTGACCCGTTAGATGAGGAGCGTGACCTTGCGGCGGCTCGTTCAGCGATTTACTAACAAGATCTGTGCCGTTATCACAGCCATTGGGTTAAGACTAGAACCTTTCAAGAAGGTGACTTGGTGCCCCGACTTATCCAGGATCAAACTGATATGCACAAGCTATCCCCACCTTGGGAAGGACCCTTTGTGGTCAGCAAGAATCTAAACAATGGGTCGTACTACCTTATTGATGTTCGGGACCACACGGACTCACGCACATCAGAGGAGGAGACCCGCCAGTCGTGGATTATTGCTCATCTTCAGCCTTACTATACCTGAGCCGACATCCTTGATAATTCAGGGCCTCTGTCGTTTCATGTCTCAGAAACTGAGTCTTTATTGTTACTTTATATGATCACTTAAAGGCTTGATGCCGAGTTACAGGGACCAAAGAGAGTTTTGTTGCACAAAGCAACTCAAACATGGGTACCCGGTGAGCACATCTCACGAATATGTCACTTGGGGGCTTCCTGTTCAGACATATGTGTATTCACCAAAGAGAACATAGCGTTACTACCCTCTTGACTGGGTTATCTTGTTGAAACATAGGTGTATTCACCAAAGAGGATGTAACCTTTCTGGGTTATCCTGCCTGTATGCCAGATGCTTCTCCATCAGGTAATCCTGATTGACCCAGCGAACTCTTAATAGTCAATCTTTTAAACAAGACCCTGAACTCGTTAAGGTTAAAACGTCGGTTTGTCGTGTGAGGGCACGACTTACGGATAGCGAATCCAGGCTATTAAGCTGCCTTCATTGAAACTTGGTTAATCCTGCCTGTTTGCGTGATGCTACTCCGACCTCGTGTACTCTCGATAAGTCAATCTTTAAACAAGACCCTGAACTTATCCAGGTTAAAACATCGATTGGGTCATGTGAGAGCCGGCTTACGGAAAGCGAGGATACTCCAGTGGCTATCATGCTAGTTTCATTGAAGTTTTTATGTTGAGATTTGGTTTTGGAGATTTATAACAGCCTCATTTTTCATGCTTTTTATTTATCTTGTATTTATATCACTTCTTTTTCTCACCATCTGATTTTCACAAATCGGGCCAAGTAGCCCTGTCTGTCTCATATTTGAGCATCTTTGGGGTTTTATAACCCGCCATGATGGCAGACTATAAGTCGCCAGTGTATGATCTTATATACTTGGAAGCGTTGTGCTCTAAGTTTTGGGATATTACCCCTTGCTGCACTGGTATCATAAGCCGGCAGTGTGATCAAATGTCACAGGTATGATATTTTTGTTATGATTATATATGGTTATGATTTAACCAGCCTTGGTTATGAACTATTTTAGTCACCATTGGTTCTATATTGGGTATTATGACCCATCTTGCGGTAAACCGCCAGGACACTCGTGATCTATTTGTATGCAGGAACAGACTCAAATTGATGGCATTATAAGCATAAGTGGCAGCTATTAATTTGGCGGATCAACATTGTCATGCCAAAAAAACATGCACGATGGCACGTCAGATCAGAGTTCAACTAAACTATTACATGGCTCAGCGAGCCCAAATGATTAAGTGTTTTTTCAGCATATCAAATATATGAACCACCTAGCGGGTCAATCTTCCTGGCCTTGACGGCCTGAAGCTTCCGGATCATCCCTTGCTGGTTCTTCGTCCTCCTCCGTCGTCGTCTGGAAGTTTGATGATGACCAATCAATGACATACAAGGCTTGGAATTCAGCTTCATCATCTATAAGATCGGACAGATCAACTTAAGGGGCGAAAGTATGCTTACGAATTGGGGGGATCAGATCCATCACTTTATAAGCCGGCGTGGGCATCTTCTAATTCTCCATATCATAAGCCAGCTGATATTTTGCAAGGTCCATTTCGTCAGCAATCAGACTGGCCAAGGGACGTATTTCCTTCACGCGGGCAGTGAAGTCTTTCTGGTCAAAGGGAGTGCCATATTCTTTCAAGCTTGGATACCCAGTAGCTATCTCGGCCAGATCTAGCTCTACTTGCCACGCCTTAGCCCAGCTTAAGGCCGTCATGGCACCGGCTCTTGCTGATGATCGCTTTATCTCTTCAATCCTAGCAGGCAGAACATAAAGTTTTCTCAAGACGCCACTCAACAGAGTGGGTGCTTGATTAGTTGGAGAAATTGTGGCCAGCATGCGCTGAGTTCCGGTATATAGCTGTTCAACAAGCGTATATACGGCCTTGAGCTTTACAAGCATTTCTTGACCAAGATTGCTGCTCCTGGGAGCTGTGTAATAATCATGGATTGATCAGAGGCGGTTTATAACATGAAAGACAAGATTCAATTTTGATGTTGACAAAGCTACTCACCAAAGATAGTAGAAACCATCTGGGTTATACGGTGTTTTAAACTGGTAAGATCAGTGGTCACCTCTTGAAGAGCAGCTTCTGCTTTTTTAGCCCGCTGCATCAGAGCAGTTTTCTCTTCAGCCCAGGCGGTTCTTTCAGCATCAAAGATGCTCTTCAACTTTTCTATTTCATCTAGACTAAATTTGAATTTTGAGTCAGCTTTCCGGGTCTCAGATTCTTGATGCTCCAGCCGGTTTTTCGCATCATCCAATTGCGATTGAAGTTGAGCAGTAGCATCTTGTACAAGCACAGATTTGCAACCATATTCATATTCTAGTTCCAGGAATATAAGTCCCAAGCCTTTTGCAAGCAACAACACTTGGCACTTGGGGGATAATGCGTACCAAAAAATTCCTCATACAGCGGCTCATATGAATAAAGTCCCAAGCACTTTGCAAGCAAGAGTACTTGGCACTTGGGGGCTAATGCATATTGCTCGCGTCCATTACTACTTTATGATGACCCGGTTGTGTCGTAAACAACCACAGCCGGCTCATGGGGGCTACACAAGTAAGCTTTCATTTATAAACAATGGTGAACAGTACCGGTTCATTCATGCTGATTAAACCGGCCCTTGGGGGCTATGGATACAAAGTTAATTGTTAAAGACCCGATTTAACTCGGATGGTGAAATCCGGCCTTTGAATGATTTTACCAAAGATGCTTTTTATACCCATGGTTATTCTAAGTCTACAACATATTCAATCCTATCATACATAGTAGACTTGGGAGCTGACAAGATATGCATAATTTATTAAAGCAGGAATTCATACCTCATATTTTGGATGCATCTGCTTCACCATATCAACTTAAAGGTCACGACTGGTATGCACTTGGTTGAGATAACCAGAGAGTACTTCAGTAATGCTCAAATGAGAATAGTTGGCAATGTCAAATCTCACTTTTCGCCTTTCAATAATCTCTTCTTTGGCGGAGTGCTTGGCCAAGACAGTAGGTTTTCCCGGCTCTTTGAAGCCGGCGCCAGTGATCATAACATCGTCGTCATGTGTTCCTGACGGTTCAATTGGGCTTGACGATTCAGTGTTCAAAGGATTGGTGTTTGTCTAGTCACTGGAAAGGTCAGGAATTTTTGGTGGAACATCATGAACATGCTCTTCTGGTTGTTGCACGGAGGCATCAGACGCTAGAATTTGCTGCTCCGGTTCATGAAGTTTGGGGTCTTCAGCCGGCTTGACCACCTTTGCCTTCTTGCTAGGCTTTGCTTTTCCACTGCATGGGTTATAAGAGATCATTACAGGTATAAGAGCATAAGGAGGTAGAAAATAAAAAGTAATTGTTGTTACCCAAGGGCAGTTTAGAAAGCCGACAGCTGGGTCTGTGATGAGTCTCCGAAAGAGGAGCGAGAAGCCTCCTGATAGTTTGAATCGGAAGAATTAAGTGGCTGGCGAATGAGACCCACTAGAGGATAAAAAGAGTTTAAATTTGGAAGGACCTCGTTTCAATGTTTCCGTGGAGCTGGAGTATATGGTAAACCGGAGGATAACTCTTCACCTCCGCTGGTCCGAGTTTGTCGCTGGTTCTCGTGCTGCTGTTGCTTCAAAAGAAAGTGAGGATCCAAATGAGGTAAGGGGTGTGAAAAGCTTACTTTCCGTGTTACCCGTCGAATTTTCTGTCTTGGCAAAGGCGTTGAGTCGGAGGAAATAATAGTTACCTCTTCTTCAACCGCCTGACTGCCCCCCGTGTCATCCTAATGATAATCAGTGTCAATAAGGTAGTTGAAAAAGGAGCGAAGGGAATCAAGGGCTACCTCCGACACAGAGCTGTCGTCCAGTTCAGACATCTCGGAAGTGGTTAATTTCTTCTTGTTTTTCTTGGCGGCTCTCTTGGCGGCTTTTTCTTTGGCTCTTGCTTTCTTGGCAACTTCATGATCATATTCCTTATTTCAAAAACCGGATTCAGCCTGTGAAAGTCATCAAAGTTGAGTGAATAGAATATTTGAATAATAAGGTAAAAAAAGTGAGTTAGACTCACATCTGGTGGCGGGTTAAGTTTGCAGAAAGGGTTCAGTCCCACTTTGCTGCAGTCTTCCAGGCTCTCGTTTAGAAGGGTTTTTGTCATTTCATTGATTGCATTATCAGTTAAGTTCATGAAGCCGTGGCGCAGTGGATCTTTTGCACCACCCGTATAAGTGCACATTAAGCCGGGTCAGCGGCTCAAGGGTATGATTCGCAAGGAAACCCAACACCGAACCAAGTCAACTCCGGTTAACCCATTTCCCAGCAGGGCCTTGACCTTTGCAATAGTGGGTGCAAGCTTTACACGTTTAGCGGTGGTGAGCCGTTCGGGAAGATGATGTTTTGGATCAAGCCGCTGGACACGATATCCCAGTAGTTGATTCTCGTCAGCCGGAGAAGTGTCTTCACAATAAAACCATGTCTGGTTCCAATCTTTGGGGTGACTTGGCAGGCAAGCATAGGGGAAGATAACATCTCTTCTCCGTTGAATTGAGACCCCACCAAGTTCTAAGGTGGGGCCATTGGTAAATTTGTTCTGCCAGTTCAGATAAAAATATTCCCTGAAGAGTTCAACATGGGTTCCTCTTGAAGGTATACTTCATAGAAGACTTGGAAATTACAGATGTTTGACACGGAATTGGGTCCGATGTCTTGAGGATGCAGTTGAAAGAAGTGCAGAACGTCTCGAAATATTTTAGATCCAAGTGGTGAGAAGCCCCGGTTCATATGATCAGTAAAAACAATGATCTCACTATCTTGTGGCTGAGGTTTTTTCTCATTTGGCTTGGGAGCGTGCCAATGCATGATGTCTTTTGCTGGTAAATAGCCGGTTTTAACAAAGTCGTTGAGCGTGTTTTCTGTAGCAATTGAGGGAACCCAATTACATGAAGTGACTATCTTCGGCATTGTGAAGGAAGAAGCCTAAAAGAAAGAAAATTTGCCGGTTTAAGTGGATTTGTTAAGCCGGAGGAGAACACTGCAGTATATATCCACATTGACGGCTTAAATGGGGCCTAATGACATATGACTAGTTATAACTGGTGATGTAAGCCGCCGTGACAATACTGATACTTAAGATCTATCAAGAGAAAATTCCGCTAAGTGTTGGATAAACAGGTTTCACAGGTTGGGGCAGGCAATTTCGGATCTAACGTTGTTCGGAAAATAAAATAAAATAAAAGCCTAGTATTGCAGCAGTAGAAGAGCTAATTTATTGGCGAGATTTCTGCATCTAGGAGGCATGTTCAGCGATTAAGAGAAAGGATAGCAACAAATTCTGCATGTTTTAAAGGCCATTTTTGGATCTAAGTGAGGATTAAACAGAGGTGTGAGGAAGAACGATGATGAACTCATAAGAACTTCAGAAACCTTAATGGAAATCTATGGTGGAGAAGATAAGGAGCTTACCGGATCCGCTAAGCAGCGGAGAAGCACCGCAGTTCTCTGGTCCCGTTCAGGTCGATGCAGCGGCCGGGGTCGAGGAAGTCGATGAGGTCGGCGGCGGCGGCGGTGCCCAGGTGTGTAGATGCGTTGCGAAGAGAGAGGTTGAAGACGAGAAGGAAAAGGGGGAAATTGAAAAGGCTGCCTGACCCTATTTATAAGGAAGGGGTAACAGGCGGGCAAGAAAAACGAGGAAGCCAAAGAGTGATTATCCAGCTGCTCGGATGCCTCGATCTTCGGGATAGTTATTAAAGATAAGGATCCATTAAAATATGCCGGATATTGTGCAAAATTAATGGCAGATGACGTCATGGCGGGTTTCTGTAATTCCAGGAGATGATGTCATGGCGGGTTACAATATCTAGCAAGAATAAATGAAGAATGATTTTTTCTAAGTGTTGAAGATTGACATGAACAAGTTCAAATCAATCCGGGGCCTAATGTTGGGGATATAACTATTGGGTATGACCCGCCCAGGAGGGACCAGGTTATACCTATGGTGGTTCATTAAGACAAAGCCCATGATGATGTTGAAGATGGCGGTTCATGGAGCAGACTTGCTAAGGGCCCGAAGCCCAAGAGGTGACTTAAGGCCCATAGGTGTGAACCGCCATATATGCATGACTTGTATTGTAAGGCAAGGGTAATTAGTCACCAAGCCGGACACGTTGTTTATGAGCCGGCCGGGACTCCGTGAGCCGCTGGGCGTCAACCTGCGTATATAAAGGGACGACCCGGCAGCGGTTTAGAGCAAGAAACAAGAGATCGAAAGCTAGGTCAGGCGTATTCGCTCCCTGGTAATCGAAACACAAGCAATATCACGTCAAACTGGATTAGGCCTTTACCTTCACCGCAAGGGGCCGAGCCAGTATAAACTCCCTGTGTCCTTTGTCCCGTTTAACCCCTTTAAGCTAACCATTGCGATGGCTCCACAACTAAGTCCTCACACTAGGACATCTGCCGTGACAATTCCACGACACTCCCACTCACTTCTTTCGAGAGAAACTCCTTCTCTAGAAAGGATCCATTCTTAGCAACAAAGATCTTGGTGTACCCAATGGTTTCCTCAGGGTATCCTATGAAGATGCACTTCTCCGCTTTGGGTTCGAGCTTATCAGACTAAATCCTTTTGACACAAGCATTACATCCCCAAACTTTTAAGAAATGACAGCTTAGGTTTCTTGCCAAACCATAGTTCATACGGTGTCATCTCAACGGATTTAGACGGTGCCCTATTTACCGTGAATGCAGCTGTCTCTAATGCATAACCCCAAAACGATATTGGCAAATCGGTAAGAGACATCATATAACGCACCATATCTAAGAAACTATGGTTATGATGTTTGGACACACCATTACGTTGCGGTGTTCCAGGTGGCGTGAGTTGTGAAACTATTCCACATTGTTTTATATGAAGGCCAAACTTGTAACTCAAATATTTGCCTCCGCGATCAGATTGTAGAAACTTTATTTTCTTGTTATGATGATTCTCCACTCTATGCTGAAATTCTTTGAACTTTTCAAATGTTTTATACTTGTGTATCATTAAGTAGATATACCCATACCTACTCGAATCATCTGTGAAGGTCAGAAAATAACGATACCCGCCGCGTGCCTCAATACTCATTGGGCCGCATACATTAGTATGCATTATTTCCAATAAGTCATTGGCTCGCTCCATTGTTTTGGAGAACGGAGTTTCAGTCATGCATCTTTCCCATGAGGCATGGTTCGCAAGTATCAAATGATTCATAATCAAGTGATTCCAAAAATTCATTCGTATGGAGTTTGTTTATGCGCTTTACACCAATATGACCTAAACGGTAGTGCCACAAATATGTTGCACTATCATTATCAACTTTGCACATTTTGGCATCAATATTATGAATATGTGTATCACTATGATCGAGATTCAATAAACCATTTATATTGGGTGTATGACCATAGAAGGTTTTGTTCATGTAAACAGAACAACAATTATTCTCTGACTTAAATGAATAACCTTATCGCAATAAACATGATCCGATCATATTCATGCTCAACGCAAACACCAAATAACATTTATTTAGGTCCAACACTAATCCCGAAGGTAGAGGGAGTGTGCGATGGTGATCTTATCAACCTTAGAATCACTTCCAACACACATTGTCACCTCGTCCTTAACTAGTCTCTGTTCATTTTGCAACTCTTGTTTTGAGTTACTAATCTTAGCAACTGAACCTGTATCAAATACCTTGGGGTTACTATGAACACTAGTAAAGTATACATCAATAACATGTATATCTAATATACCTTTGTTCACTTTGCCATCCTTCTTATCCGCCAAGTATTTGGGGTAGTTCCACTTCTAGTGACCATTCCCTTTGCAGTAGAAGCATTCAGTTTCAGGCTTAGGTCTAGCTTTGGGCTTCTTCATGGGAGTGGCAACTTGCTTGTCATTCTTCTTGAAGTTCCCTTTCTTTTCCTTTTCCCTTTTCCTTGAAACTAGTGGTCTTGTTAACCATCAACACTTGATGCTCTTTCTTGATTTCTACCTTCGTCGATTTCAGCATCGCGAAGAGCTCGGGAACCTTTTCCGTTATCCCTTGCACATTATAGTTCATCACGAAGTTCTAGTAGCTTGGTGATAGTGACTAGAGAACTACGTCAATCATTATCTTAGCTGGAAGATTAACTCCCACTTGATTCAAGTGATTGTAGTACCCAGACATTTTGAGTACATGCTCACTGGTTGAGCTATTCTCCTCCGTCTTGTAGGCAAAGTACTTGTCAGAGGTCTCATACCTCCCGATACGGGCATGAGTTTGAAATACCAATTTCAGATCTTGGAACATCTCATATGCTCCATGGCGTTCAAAACATTTTTAAAGTCCCTGTTCTAATCCGTAAAGCATGGCACACTAAACTATCAAGTAGTCATCATATCGAGCTTGCAAAACATTCATAAGGTCTGTATCTGCTCCTGCAACAGGTTTGTCACCTAGCGGTGCATCAAGGACATACTTCTTCTGTGCAGCAATGAGGATAATCCTCAGATCACGGACCCAGTCGCATCATTGCTACTATCATCTTTCAACTTATTTTTCTCTAGGAACATATCAGAAATAAGGGAGCTAAATCGCGAGCTATTGATCTACAACATAGATATGCAAATACTATTAGGACTAAGTTCATGATAAATTAAGTTCAGTTAATCATATTACTTAAGAACTCCCACTAAGATAGACATCCCTCAAGTCATCTAAATGATACGTGATCCAAATCAACTAAACCATGTCCGATCATCACGTGAGATGGAGTAGTCATCAAAGGTGAACATCTCTATGTTGATCATAGCTACTATATGATTCACGTTCGACCTTTCGGTCTCCAGTGTTCCGAGGCCATGTCTGTACATGCTAGGCTCATCAAGATTAACCCGAGTATTCCGCATGTGCAAAACTGTCTTGCACCCATTGTATGTGAACATAGAGCCTATCACACCCGATCATCTTGTGGTGTCTCAGCACGACGAACTGTAGCAATGGTGCATACTCAGGGAGAACACTTACACCTTGAAATTTTAGTAAGGGATCATCTTATAATGCTACCGTCGTACTAAGCAAAATAAGATGCATAAAATATAAACATCACATGCAATCATAATATGTGACATGATATGGCCATCATCATCTTGTGCCTTTGATCTCCATCTCCAAAGCACCATCATGATCTCCATCGTCACTGGATTGACACCTTGATCTCCATTGTAGCATCGTGGTCGTCTTGCCAACTATTGCTTCTACAACTATCGCTAACGCATAGTGATAAAGTAAAGCAATTACATGGCATTTGCATTTCATACAATAAAGAGACAACCATAAGGCTCCTGCTGGTTGCGAGTAACTTTTACAAAACATGATCGTCTCATACAATAACGTATATCACGTCATGTCTTGACCATATCACATCACAACATGCCCTGCAAAAACAAGTTAGACGTCCTCTACTTTGTTATTGCAAGTTTTACGTGGCTGCTACGGGCTTCTAGCAAGAACCGTTCTTACCTACTCATCAAAACCACAACGGTGTTTCGTCAAGTTTGCTGTATTAAACTTCTTCAAGGACCGGCCGCAGTCAAATTTGATTCAACTAAAGTAGGAGAAACAGACACCCGCCAACCACCTTTATGCAAAACTAGTTGCATGTCTGTCGGTGGAACCGGTCTCATGTGCGTGGACATGTAAGGTTGGTCCGGGCCGCTTCATCCCACAATACCGCCGAATTAAAATAAGACGTTGATGGTAAGCAGTATGACTATCACCGCCCACAACTCTTTGTGTTCTACTCATGCATATCATCTACGCATAGACTTGGCTTGGATGCCACTGTTGGGAAACGTAGCATGCAATTTCAAAAATTTCGTACACTCACGCAAGATCTATCTAGGAGATGTATAACAACGGGAGGGGGAGAGTGTGTCTATGTGCTACCTCTTGAGCATGCGTTGGTTTTCCCTTGAAGAGGAAAGGGTGATGCAGCAAAGTAGCGTAAGTATTTCCCTTAGTTTTTGAGAACCAAGGTATCAATCCAGTAGGAGATAACACGCAAGTCACCTAGTACCTGCACAAACAATCAAGAACCTTGCAACCAACGCGATAAAGGGGTTGTCAATCCCTTCACGGTCACTCACAAAAGTGAGATCTGATAAACATAATAAGATAAATATTTTTGGTATTTTTGTTGTATAGATTGGAAAGTAAGATTGCAAAATAGTAAATGAGATGCGATGTAAATAAAAGAGATGTAATATAATAGGAAAGAGACCCGGGGGCCATAGGTTTCACTAGCGGCTTCTCTCAAGATAGCATGTATTACGGTGGGTGAACAAATTACCGCCGAGCAATTGATAGAAAAGCGCATAGTTATCAGAATATCTAGGCAATGACCATGAATATAGGCATCACGTCCGTGTCAAGTAGACCGAAATGATTCTGCATCTACTACTATTACTCCACACATCGATCGTTGTCCAGCATGCATCTAGAGTATTAAGTTCATAAGAATAGAGTAACGCATTAAGCAAGATGACATGATGTAGAGGGATAAACTCAAGCACTATGATATAAACCCCATCTTTTTATCCTCGATGGGAACAATACAATACGTGCCTTGCTGCCCCTGCTGTCACTGGGAAAAGACACCGCAAGATTGAACCAAAAGCTAAGCACTTCTCCTATTGCAAGAAAGATCAATCTAGTAGGCCAAACTAAACCGATATTTCGAAGAGACTTGCAAAGATATCAAATCATGCACATAAGAATTCAGAAAAAAAACCAAATATTATTCATAGATAGACTTGATCATAATCCACAATTCATCGGATCTCAGCAAACACACCGCAAAAAGTATTACATCGAATAGATCTCCAAGAACATCGAGGAGAACTTTGTGTTGAGAATCAAAGAGAGAGAAGAAGCCATCTAGCTAATAACTATGGACCCGAAGGTATGTGGTAAACTACTCACATATCATCGGAGAGGCTATGGTGTTGATGTAGAAGCCCTCCATGATCGATTCCCCCTCTGACGGAGCACTGAAAAAGGCCCCAAGATGGGATCTCACGGGTACAGAAGGTTGCGGCGGTGGAAAAGTGGTTTCGTGGCTCCCCCTGATGTTTTTAGGGTATAAGAGTATATATAGGCGGAAGAAATAGGTCGGTGGAGCTCCGTGGGGCCCACGAGGGTGGGGGCGCGCCTACCCCCTGGGCGCGCCCTCCTGCCTCGTGGCCGCCTCGCGGAGTTCCAGACTTCAACTCCAAGTCTTCTGGATTGCGTTTGTTCCAAGAAAGATCATCGCGAAGGTTTCATTCCGTTTTGATTCCGTTTGGTATTCCTTTTCTGCAAAACACCGAAATAGGCAAAAAAACAAGGATTGGCACTGGGCCTCCGGTTAGTAGGTTAGTCCCAAAAATAATATAAAAGAGCATATTAAAGCCCATTAAACATGCAAAACAGATAATATAATAGCGTGGAACAATAAAAAATTATAGATACGTTGGAGACGTATCAAGCATCCCCAAGCTTAATTCCTGCTCGTCCTCAAGTAGATAAATGATAAAAATAGAATTTTTGATGTGGAATGCTACCTAACATATTTTTCAATGTAATTTCCTTTATTGTGGCATGAATGTTCAGATCCGAAAGATTCAAGACAAAAGTTTAATATTGACATAAGAATAATAATACTTCAAGCATACTAACAAAGCAATTATGTCTTCTCAAAATAACATGGCCAAAGAAAGTTATCCCTACAAAATCATATAGTCTGGCTATGCTCTATCTTCATCACACAAAATATTTAAATCATGCACAACCCCGGTTTCAGCCAAGCAATTGTTTCATACTTTAGTATTCTCAAACTTTTTCAACTTTCACGCAATACATGAGCGTGAGCCATGGACATAGCACTATAGGTGGAATAGAATATGGTGGTTGTGGAGATGAAAAAAAGGAGGAAGATAGTCTCACATCAACTAGGCTTATCAATGGGCTATGGAGATGCCCATCAATAGATATCAATGTGAGTGAGTAGGGATTGCCATGCAACGGATGCACTAGAGCTATAAGTGTATGAAATCTCAACAAAAGAAACTAAGTGGGTGTGCATCCAACTTGCTTGCTCACGAAGACCTAGGGCAATTTGAGGAAGCCATCATTGGAATATACAAGCCAAGTTCTATAACGAAATTCCCACTAGTATATGAAAGTGACAAAATAAGAGACTCTCTATCATGAAGATAATGGTGCTACTTTGAAGCACAAGTGTGGAAAAAGGATAGTAACATTGTCCCTTCTCTCATTTTTTGGTGGGCTTCTTTGGCCTCTTTTATTTTTCATGAAGTCCGGACTCTCATCCCGACTTGTGGGGGAATCATAGTCTCCATCATCCTTCCCTCACATGGGACAATGCTCTAATAATGAAGATCATCACACTTTTATTTACTTACAACTCATGAATTACAACTTGATACTTAGAACGAAATATGACTCTATGTGAATGCCTCCGGTGGTGTACCGGGATGTGCAATGAATCAAGAGTGACATGTATGAAAAAATTGTGAATGGTGGCTTTGCCACAAATACGATGTCAACTACATGATCATGCAAAGCAATATGACAATGATGGAGCGTGTCATAATAAACGGAATGGTGGAAAGTTGCATGGCAATATATCTCAGAATGGCTATGCAAATGCCATAATAGGTAGGTATTGTGGCTATTTTGAGGAAGGTATATGGTGGGTTTATGGTACCGGCGAGAGTTGCGCGGCACAAGAGAGGCTAGCAATGGTGGAAGGGTGAGAGTGTGTATAATCCATGGACTCAACATTAGTCATAAAGAACTCACATACTTATTGCAAAAATCTACAAGTCATCAAAACAAAGTACTACACGCATGCTCCTAGGGGAAGGGTTGGTAGGAGTTAACCATCGCGTGATCCTGACCTCCACACATAAGGAAGACAATCAATAAATAAATCATGCTCCAACTTCATCACATAACAGTTCACCATACATGCATGCTACGGGAATCACAAACTTTAACACAAGTATCACTCAAATTCACAACGAGTCCATTAGCATGACTCTAATATCACCATCCTCATATCTCAAGACAATCATCAAGCATCTAACTTCTCATAGTATTCAACGCACTTTATATGAAAGTTTTTATTATACCCATCTTGGATGCTGATGTAGGGTGGAACCCTAAACGGCCGATCTTTCACGAAAGAGAGGATCCCATCCAAGAACACGAAGAACACGAGGGGAAAACGAGGGAAAACACAAGAGAGATCGCTAAACCAACAAGATATAGTCACACATATGCTAGATCCTCGAAACACAAGTGCGGATACACGATCCAAAGTCAACAACGGACGATACAAAGGGTAACCGGTTCTTATCCTAGAGGAGGTCTTGAGGGGGCCACCCAAGAGGGGGTCTTGAATCCACGTGGATCTTCTCCGAAGAGGGGCCGCGGTCACTCTCGAGGAGATGATCCGTATGGATGAGCAAAAGCTATCCTCACATATGAGCTACTACTTTGTTTCCCTAAAAATGGGGATGAGGAGGTCTATTTATAGACCAAGGGGCGAAGGGGTAAGTGAGGGGACGAAACGGGTACACAGGCCTCAGACCAAGTCACGCACGCAGGCGGTGGCCGGATGATCCGGGAGTTGGTCCGGATGATCTGGGCTTCAGGGGATCCGGATGATCCGGGTCGGTGTTTAGATGATCCGGCTGTGTTGGAGCAGCTGCGGGAAGTCCGGAAGTCCGGGTCCTGGTCCGGACGTCCGGGTGTGGCCGGATGATCCGGGCCGGGGTCTGGATGCTCCGGCTTCATGTTGAAGCTTCGGGTGTCTTCGGGCGATGTAGCCGGATCGTCCGGGCCAGGGTCCGGATCATCCGGGTTGGGGCTGGATCGTCCGGACGGCGGTCTGGATCGTCTGGGCTTCTACTGACTTAGCCCTTTTTCTTCTCCGTCTTCATGTCCATCTTTCTCTTCGGATTCTTCTTGTTCCTTGGCGTCTCCATGGCTAACTCCTTGGTACCTGAGTATGCACAGTGTCTCCATTTGAGGTAGTAGCCATGTCTCATGTTCATCGGAGTGGAATTGTGAGAGGAGAGATGTCACCTCGGTTTCAAGAGCTCTTGCATGTGCTCGAGTCATGGGCCCATTAGGCACTTGGTGAGACGAAGGTAGGTCCATGGGGATGACCTTGGGATGCTCCGCATCAGATGCCCATCATATTAGGACTAGTTTTATAACCAAAGCAAATTACCATGCTATTCTACAAGACTCTCAAAATAATATAACTGAAGCATGAGAGATCAATAATTTCTATAAAATAAAACCACCACCGTGCTCTAAAAAGATATAAGTGAAGTACTAGAGCAAAATTATCTAGCTCAAAAGATATAAGTGAAGCACATAAAGTATTCTAATAAATCCCGATTCATGCGTGTCTCTCCCAAAATGTGTGTACAGAAAGGATGATTGTGGTAAACTAAAAGCAAAGATTCAAATCATACAAGACACTCCAAGCAAAACACATATCATGTGGTGAAAAAATATAGCCTCAAGTAAAGTTACCGATAGACGAAGATGAAAGAGGGGATGCCTTCTGGGGCATCCCCAAGCTTAGGCTTTTGGTTGTCCTTGAGTTTTACCTTGGGGTGCCTTGGGCATCCCCAAGCTTAGGCCCTTGCCACTCCTTATTCCAAAATCCATCAAATCTTTACCCAAAAACTTGAAAACTTCACAACACAAAACTTAACAGAAAATCTCGTGAGCTCCGTTAGTAGAAAACAAACCACCACTTTAAGGTATTGTAATGAACTCATTCTTTATTTGTATCGGTGTTAAACCTACTGTATTCCAAATTCTCTATGATTCGTACCCCCCCCCCCCCGATACTACTCATAGATTCATCAAAATAAGCAAACAACACACGAGAAAACAGAATCTGTCAAAAACAGAACAGTCTGTAGCAATCTGTAACTTTCGAATACTTCTGTCACTCCAAAAATCCTGAGAAATTAGGAAGTCCTAAGAAATGTTATTATTAATCTTCTTCAAAAAGAATCAACTAAAAAGCACGTTCCTGTTATTTATGAAAATTATTTTCATGCGCGCAAAAGTTTCTGTTTTTCAGCAAGATCAAATTAACTATCACCGTAGGTTATCCTAAAGGTATTACTTGGCATAAACACTAACTAAAACACAAAACCACATCTAACCAGGGGCTAGATGAATTATTTATTACTAATCAGGAACAAAAAGCAAAGAACAAAAATAAAATTGGGTAGCCTCCCAACAAGCGCTATCGTTTAACGCCCCTAGCTAGGCATAAAAACAAGAATAGATCTAGGTATTGTCTTCTTTGGCATGCAATCCATAAGTGGCTCTCATAATAGATTCATAAGGTAATTTGATTTTCTTTCTAGGAAAGTGTTCCATGCATTTCATTAACGGAAATTGGAATTTAATATTTCCTTCTTTCATGTCAATAATTGCACCAATCGTTCTAAGGAAATGTCTACCAAGAATAATAGGACATGTAGGATTGCAATCTATATCAAGAACGATGAAATCTACGGGCACATAAATCCTATTTGCAACAATAAGAACATCATTAATCCTTCCCATAGGTTTCTTAATGGTGGAATCCGCAAGATGCAAGTTTAAAGAACAATCATCAAATTCACGGAAACCTAACACATCACACAAAGTTTCGGAATCGTGGTAACACTAGCACCCAAATCACACAAAGCATAGCATTCATAATCTTTAATCTTAATTTTAATAGTAGGTTCCCACTCATCATAAAGTTTTCTAGGAATAGAAACTTCTAGTTCAAGCTTTTCTTCATAAGATTGCATTAAGGCATCAACGATATGTCTAGTGAAAGATTTATTTTGACTATAAGCATGAGGAGAATTCAACACGGATTGTAACAAGGAAATACAATCTATCAAATAGCAATTATCATAATTAAATTCCTTGAAATCCAAAATAGTGGTTTATTGCTATCTAAAGTTTTGACCTCTTCAATCCCACTTCTATTAATTTTAGCATCAAGATCTAAAAATTCTGAATCATTGGGACGCCTTTTAACTAAAGTTGACTCATCTCCAGTCCCATCTTTATGAAGATTCATATTGGAAAACAAAGATTTAATAGGAGTCACATCAATCACTTTTAGATCTTCATCTTTATTGTCTTGAAAACTAGAAGAACATGCTTTCACAAAGCAATCTTTTTTCGCACACATTCTAGCGGTTCTTTCTTTGCACTCATCAATGGAAATTCTCATGGCTTTGAGACACTCATTGATATCATGCTTAGGTGGAATAGATCTAAGTTTCAAAGAATCAACATCAAGAGAAATTCTATCCACGTTCCTAGCCAACTCGTCAATCTTAAGTAGTTTTTATTCAACCAAAGCATTGAAATTCTTTTGCGAACTCATAAATTCTTTAACACTAATCTCAAAATCAGAGGGCATCTTATTAAAATTTTCATAAGAGTTGTTGTAGGAATTACCATAATTATTAGAGGAATTACTAGGAAACGGCCTAGAATTAAAGTTTCCTCTATATGCGTTGTTACCAAAATTGTCCCTACCAAGAAAATTCACATCCATAGATTCATTATTATTCTCAATCAAAGTGGACAAAGGCGTATCATTAGGATCGGAAGAAACATTCTTATTAGCAAACAATTTCATAAGTTCATCCATCTTTCCACTCAAAACATTAATCTCTTCAATCGCATGAACTTTTTTACTCGTGGATCTTTCGGTGTGCCATTGAGAATAATCAACCATAATATTATCTAGGAGTTTAGTAGCTTCTCCTCAAGTGATTTCCATAAAAGTGCCTCCCACGGCTGAATCTAAAAGATTTCTAGAAGCAAAATTCAATCCGGCATAATTTTTTTGTATAATCATCCATAAATTCAAATCATGTGTAGGGCAATTACGTATCATTAATTTCATTCTCTCCCAAGATTGTGCAACATGCTCATGATCAAGTTGCTTAAAATTCATAATATCGTTTCTAAGAGAGATGATCTTAGCGGGAGGAAAATATTTACAGATAAAAGCATCTTTGCACTTACTCCATGAATCAATACTATTTTTAGGCAAAGAAGAGAACCAAGTTTTAGCATGATGTCTAAGCGAAAACGGAAATAGCTTCAATTTAACAATACCATTATCCACATCTTTCTTATTTTGCATATCACACAAATCAACAAAGTTGTTTAGATGGGTAGCCGCATCTCCACTAGGAAGGCTAGAAAATTGATCTTTCATAACAAGATTCAACAAAGTGGTATTAATTTCACAATATTCAGCATCGGTAGTAGGAGCAATCGGAGTCCTAATAAAATCATTGTTGCTGGTATTGGAAAAGTCACATAATTTAGTATTATCTTGAGCCATCGTGACAAGCAATCAATCCAACAAACAAGCACACAAGAAGCAAGCGAAAAGAGACGAACGGGAAAGAGCCGCAAAGGCAAAGGTTTTTGAAAATCGTTTTAGAGGTGGGGGAGAGGAAAATGAGAGGTGAATGGAAAATAATATAATGCGAGGGAGAAGAGTTTGTGATGGGTACTTGGTATGTCTTGACTTGAGCGTTGATCTCCCCGGCAACAGCGCCAGAAATCCTTCTTGCTACCACTTGAGCATGCGTTGGTTTTCCCTTGAAGAGGAAAGGGTGATGCAACAAAGTAGCGTAAGTATTTCCCTTAGTTTTTGAGAACCAAGGTATCAATCCAGTAGGATATAACACGCAAGTCACCTAGTACCTGCACAAACAATCAAAACCCTTGCAACCAACGCGATAAAGGGGTTGTCAATCCCTTCACGGTCACTCGCAAAAGTGAGATCTGATAAAGATAATAAGATAAATATTTTTGGTATTTTTGTTGTATAAATTGGAAAGTAAGATTGCAAAATAGTAAACGAGATGCGATGTAAATAAAAGAGATGTAATATAATAGGAAAGAGACCCGGGGGCCATAGGTTTCACTAGTGGCTTCTCTCGAGATAGCATGTATTACGGTGGGTGAACAAATTACCGCCGAGCAATTGATAGAAAAGCGCATAGTTATCAGAATATCTAGGCAATGACCATGAATATAGGCATCACATCCGTGTCAAGTAGACCGAAATGATTCTGCATCTACTACTATTACTCCACACATCGATCGTTGTCCAGCATGCATCTAGAGTATTAAGTTCATAAGAACAGAGTAACGCATTAAGCAAGATGACATGATGTAGAGGGATAAACTCAAGCACTATGATATAAACCCCATCTTTTTATCCTCGATGGGAACAATACAATACGTGCCTTGCTGCCCCTGCTGTCACTGGGAAAAGACACCGCAAGATTGAACCCAAAGCTAAGCACTTCTCCTATTGCAAGAAAGATCAATCTAGTAGGCCAAACTAAACCGATATTTCGAAGAGACTTGCAAAGATATCAAATCATGCACATAAGAATTCAGAAAAAAACCAAATATTATTCATAGATAGACTTGATCATAATCCACAATTCATTGGATCTCGGAAAACACACCGCAAAAAGTATTACATCGAATAGATCTCCAAGAACATCGAGGAGAACTTTGTATTGAGAATAAAAGAGAGAGAAGAAGCCATCTAGCTAATAACTGTGGACCCGAAGGTGTGTGGTAAACTACTCACACATCATCGGAGAGGCTATGGTGTTGATGTAGAAGCCCTCCATGATCGATTCCCCCTCCGGCGGAGCGCTGAAAAAGGCCCCAAGATGGGATCTCACGGGTACAGAAGGTTGCGGCGGTGGAAAAGTGGTTTCGTGGCTCCCCTGATGTTTTTAGGGTATAAGAGTATATATAGGCGGAAGAAATAGGTCGGTGGAGCTCCGTGGGGCCCACGAGGGTGGGGGGCGCGCCCTCCAGCCTCGTGGCCGCCTCGCGGAGTTCCAGACTTCAACTCCAAGTCTTCTGGATTGCGTTTGTTTCAAGAAAAATCATCGCGAAGGCACTACAGGAAAATATGCCAGTGAGACGCCCAATATCATAGCTAGAGACGCATTATTTAATCCCTAGCTAGTTGTAGAGTCATTTTAGTAAAGCGTCCTTGGAGCGTCTTCCCACGGACCATCTCAAAACATTTAGACACGCTTTTAAAGCGTGCTTACATGGTGTGAGACGTTATATAGGACGTTCTGCTTGACATGCTCATATCACATCCCTACTCACATATACAAGTTTCATTTGCAATCTAAAGAAATATATTGTGCTTTTCTGTTTTACCATTTCAAAATCAATTCTTTATAATTCAATAACTACATATGGAAATAAGGCAAAATCGGTTTGATTTGCAATCACCATGACAGAAAAGAATTGTTTTCTCACTATCACAAATCACAAACCAGGAAAGAAAATGCAAACCATTACAGTGAAAACGAAATTATATTAGCAAGACCTATTGATAGTTTACAGCTGAACTGTACATTAATATACAATAATGTGCATGTCACTGAAAAATAAACTTCTAATTCTAACTATCTGGAAGCTGAATCGATCTAAGAAGATTCAATTTCTCAGTTGAAATGAGTCTAAAGCCCTATAGCTAATTGTACACCAGATTCCCAACTTTCACAGCTTCCATGGATATTTCTTCTACAACAATATGAAAGCTTTCCTTACACATTCCTCTTCCACATTATTTCTCTGAAAAAACATGTTATAACATGTCAATTGAATTAGTTCTGTCCTGTGAATCCTGCAATAAAACCACATAAAGATCAGAGAAAGGAAACAAATACAATGAGAAACAGAGTTGGATGATGTTAAATAAACAATTTACGTTGATGCCAGTGAAAATTTACAGTTTCGGTCAGTATATCTGTTTCTTCTCTATAGAACTAAGATTTTTTGTAAAAGACTTGGGTTGACTGGTTATGCTTGGCGTCACTAGTAATCTTCAGTCCAATAAAAATTATACACAAGTGAGGATGACAGAACAGAGAAGTATAAGTCAGTCGATCTAGAGATAGGGCAACTAATGTGTCAATCAGATGATGAATACACTGTTCTCAATTATATTTGTCAGTTAAAATGGTTGGACCTTGGATAAATCACACACCTTGTATTGATTCAACACTGAATGATATGAACATGTATTCGTTGCACTTGCAAAACATCATCCATTGAATATTTCCCTAACGTTCAGTTCCTCGTATATCTGCAAACGGCAACAAAACACCACTAGTTATGGCAGTGTCAATATTGACCAGCTACTGTGCTGACGGAAAGAAATTACTATGCTGTTTGGTTATAGCCAACAACAATCTGACATGATTATAATCTTGTTATCGTGTCTAAAGCTAGCAAATAGAAATAATAGTCAGCTTAAACTTAGTAACAACTGAATCAGCAGTATTTGTTTGAGGGGATGAATCAGCAGTGTTTATATACATTCTATAAATATCCGAAGTTTACTATTCTCTTGCATATCATGGTGCCAACATAAATCTGACACCGTTGGATATTTGTGGTAAACAAGTGAACAGTGTTAGTGAAGCTGAGGTATACTTTGTGAAAGTATTAATGTTCTCGTACTAGATCTTCCCTGACACGTATGAGAAAATGAATCCCATCCTTCATTCTGATAGATAACAAGCTGAATTCGTCAAACACTCAGAATTACAGCTCTCCTATGGAATCGCTCATAGCAGTTTTACAGATCAAGGAATGCGCAAAAGATTTTAGTGGCAAAGACGAACTGACCATAAAGATATTTTCAAAGGAAAGGAGGACCGTGGGGTACCAGGTGCCTTCCACCTTCCTTGGGCGGGGATGGATTCACGGTTGCACCGTCGCCGATGACTTGAACACCTAGCTTGCCGGTGCGGGAGGGAGCCGACGTTTTGCCGAAGGTAGTGACATCGACTACATCGGGCACCGGAACCTTGGGACGCCGGCGAGCAGCATCCTCCATATGTGAGTAAAGTAGCGACGTCGAAAGTTAGCCGGCCTAACCGCCGGCGAGCCTTGGATGCGCCAGATCTGAGGAGAACAAGGGACACGCCAGTTGCTTTTTTTTTCCTTGAGCGCGGATACGCCAGTTGCTTTTTTTTAGACAATCAGCCAAGTTTTTATTAGACCATCACAATATTTACATGGACGAACTGAAGTCCACCAGGATGGCCTAACCAAACATGATGGCCCACCCTCAGTTTCAAAACATGCTTCGCTAGATTGTTAGCCTTGACATTCGAGTTCCTAAATTCATGCACAAAACTGCATAGATGAAAACTACGAGAGTATTCTATTCCACCTCCGGAAGCAGCTCAAGCTCAGGCTGATCGGCCTTGCTGCGATCGAGCGGGCGCGTAAGCGGCAAGCGCCGCGGATCACATGGCTCAAAGCTGGGGATGCCAAGCCTGCTTTCTTTCAGGCCAAGATCAACTCCCGCAGAAGAAAAAACTTCATCCACTCTCTGCACTCTGATTCAGGGATGGCCTCCTCCCACGACGAAAAAGCTGCTGTTGCTCATGAGCATTCCGTCAAGCTGCTTGGCACCAAGCAGACGCGAGGCTGCTCCATCAATTGGGAGGCGCTGGAGCTGCCCTCTGTTCAAAATGCAGGCCTCGACAACCCCTTCACAGAAGCTGAAATCTGGGCTGCTATCGTGGCATCGCCGGCCAACAAGGCCCCAGGGCCGGACGGCTTCCCCGGTGCATTTTTTCGAGCCTGCTGGAGCACAATCAAAACGGATGTCATGGCAGTTTTTGACCACTTCTACAGGCTCGCTGGGGGCAATTTTGCGGACCTCAATTCCGCCATGATCGCCCTGCTGCCCAAGAAGGACGGCGCCACTTGCATGGGAGATTTCCGTCCGATCAGCCTGGTGCATTCCATCGCCAAGCTCATTGCCAAAGTCCTCTCGATGCGGCTGGCGGCTGTTATCAGCACAATCATCTCCCTTGCGCTATCTGCATTCCAGAGAACCAAGTGCATTCATGATAGCTTCCTTTTTGTCCAAAACAGAGTTCGTGCCCTGCACCGCAGCAAAACCCCTGCCCTGCTGCTCAAGCTTGATATCGCAAAAGACTTCGACAGTGTTTCCTGGGAGTACATCCTAGAACTGCTCCAGAAATTGGGTTTCCCGCCAAGATGGAGGGACTGGATCGCGCTGCTCCTTGCAACTTCCTCGTCGTCCTGCCTGCTCAATGGCATCCCTGGAAACAACTTCTTCCACCTTCGCGGCCTCCGTCAGGGCGACCCGTTATCGCCGCTGTTGTTCATCCTGTGCATCGACCCCCTACATTGACTGCTCGAGGCTGCCACTAGAGACGGCATCCTACAACCCATCCCCGAGAGGGCCGCTCGCATGCGCACTAGCTTGTACGCGGACGACGCAGTAATCTTCATCAACCCAGTGCGGCAGGAAATAGACGAGCTCCTCCACATCCTGCACTGTTTCGGCGAGGCCACTGGCCTAAAGGTGAACCAAGCAAAATCCTCGGTCGCCCGATCGCCTGCGACGGAATCGACCTCGTTGATGTGTTACAAAACTTTGGAGGAACAATGGCGACGTTGCCCATTAGATACTTAGGCCTCCCGATCACCACTAGCAAGCTTAGACTAGTGCACCTGCAGTTCATCTTAGATAGGATTCGAGCACGGTTAGCGGGCTGGAAGGGCAGGCTGCTACCAATCGCGGGCCGGCGCGTGCTGGTAAGGTGCGTGCTCTCGGCCATGCCCACGTTCGCCCTCACCGTCCTTCGAGCCCCGAAGAAGTTCTTCAAGGACGTCGACAAGGCCAGGAGGCGCTTCCTTTGGGCGCATGACGGCGAGATCACTGGCGGAAAATGTAAGGTGGGCTGGAAGATGGTCACAAGACCGGAGCGCGCTGGCGGCCTGGGCATCCACGACCTGTCTGCTTCACCCGTGCGCTGCGGCTCCGCTGGCTGTGGCTCGCCTGGACGCAGCCAAACCGGCCCTGGGTCGGCTCGGGCGTTCCCTACAACGACGATGATGAATCCCTGTTTGCGGCCTGCACGGTGGTCACCATCAACGACAGCGCCACAGCCTCGTTCTAGTCGTCCAACTGGCTCGATGGCAGGCCCCTGCGTGCAGTCTACCCGGAGGTTTTCGCTCAATCCATCCGGAAATGCAGGACCATGCGGGACGTTCTGCACCAGGACCGATGGGTTCTCGACCTTCGCCACGACAACTTCAACAACATCATCCACAAGGTGCTTCAACTGGCCAGGCAGCTGCGAGACGCCGCAATCACCCTGGTTGAGGGCACAACAGACACGATCAGATGGACAGCATGCAGCTCTGGCCTGTACTCTGCACGCTCAGCATATGATGTGCAATTCGAAGACACTCCTCTGCTTAATTTCAAGACCTCGATCTGGAAAGCATGGGGGCCGGGCAAAATGAAAATGCTTCTCTGGCTGCTACACTTGGACCGGCTCTGGTGCAACGACAGACTTCAGCGGCGTGGCTGGGAAAACAACTACTTCTGTCAGCTCTGCGTGCGACACCTCGAGACATCTTCACACCTCTTCTGGGAATGTACGTTCGCCATTCAGGTCTGGAATGCCGTTGCAACATGGGCGGGCTGCAGCGCATTAGGACACAACAACTGGAGCAGTGGGACATCAACAACCGAGCGAGTTCGACTGATCATCGACGGCGCTCCGCCTGGCGCCAAGAAGGGAACCAGATCATTACTGCTGCTGATCATATGGCACATATGGATCGAGCGAAACTCATGCACCTTCAGAGGGAAACACCCCAGCGTCAGCAACATCATCGAAGCTTGCCACAGGGACATGAAGCAATGGCAGATCGCCGGGGCCAAATGCATCGAGCACCCCTTTGGGGATGTACCTTGAGAGATAGCATTCTTAGTCCACCGGCCTCTCGGCCGCGAGAGGCAGATGTACCCTTTTGTTTTTGCCCCACTGATCGCTTGATCAAACATTGTTTTCCCGCTCTCTTCTGCTCAATGAAATGAAGCCAATGGCTTATTCAAAAAAAAAGAGAGTATTCTATGATCTCACTTATAATGGCCCCATAACTAGGCATATTCTTCTGCTTAATATCTTCAACAATCACTTTGCAATCCGTTGCAACGTGTATCGCCTGTAGATGAAGATCTTCTGCTAAAGCCATTGATTCTTGCACTACCAACGCCTCAAGAGTAGCTGGATCATGTATGCCCTTAAACACAATGGCTGACGCTCCAAGGAAAGGTCCCTCGCCATTCCTGCAAACCGCAACAACCGATCCGCATGCCGCCCTACTTGAAGTTGCGGCATCCACATTCACTTTCATTATTCCTGAAGGTGCTTTGATCCACTGGGTTGGTTGCACAGGCCGTGAGTGCACCAACTGACTTTCCTGTTTCTTCATTATTTGGATATCATTCAAAAAGGAGTTTATAAAACAGTGAGTGGAAAAGGGGCTCTGAAATATATCCTTGTAAACGGCCTTTCTCCTCGCTGCCCAAATGGCCCATAGAGTGGTAGTCATACGGACAAAATGATCATTGGACAAAGCAGCCTTCCTAGCAAAGAGCCAGTCTCTGACATTTTCAGTTTCAAAATGGCTTATTTGATCCACAATAGCCTCGTCCGAAAGTGCCCAAACGCTGCGAGCCATCGAGCGATTCAACAATGCGTGTCTCCATGAGTCCCTCGCTCCACATAAAGCACATGCCGCTACATGTTTCTATGCTGAAGTACATCCACTGTTGGGATAGAACTCCGTGCAAGACGCCACAAAAACATCTTAATTTTCGGTGGTACTTCAGTTTTCCATAACTCAGTCCATTCCGTGCCTGCGTTTTCCGCTGCCGAAGTGCTATCATTTTCCTCGATCCAGTTTTCCCTCGCGATCTTTGTTTGCATGATTAGTCTGTATGCAGACTTAACAGAGAAAATACCTCTCATCTCCCCGCTCCAGGCCCAAAAATCTTGTATGTTCCGTGTGCACAGGGGAATTGCTAGTACTGCTTCAGCATCAATTGGCAAAAAGACTGTCCAAACCAAATTCTCATTCTAGCTTGATGTCACTCCATTTATCAGTTCTGAAACCATCTGTGGCGGGTTGGGATTAACGGTGCAATAGGTCTCATCATACCTGGTCTCGGCAACCAGTTTTGGGTCCATATTTCAGCCGTCTGACCGTTACCGATTCTCTGAATTAATCCCTGCCTAAGCATATCTCTTCCATCCAGTATTGCCCGCCAAATTTGCGAGGGTCTACTTCCAAGTCCTGCCTCCATCAGAGTGGTTTGAGGGAAATAGGCTGCCTTCAAAATTCGGGCGCTGAGTGACAAAGGATCATTTAGCACTCTCCAAGCTTGTCTTGCTAATAAAGCAAGATTAAATATCTCCATGTCCCGAAAGCCAAGACCTCCAAGATGCTTTGGCCGTGTCACTATATCCCAAGCCACCCATGCTGGTTTACATTTCCCCGCTTTACTTCCCCACCAAAATTGACGAATCATGGAGGAGATGTTGTCGCATAGACCTCTAGGCAATCTGAAGCATGCCATAGAATAAACTGGCAGTTCTTGTGCTACTGGCTTAATCAAAACCTCCTTTCCCGCTGCTGACAGGAGCTTCTTCATCCATCCCTTCACCTTTTCCCACACTCGATCTCAAAGATATCTGAAAGTACCCATCTTGGACTGCCCCACATCCGTTGGCATGCCCAAATAGCACTCATTCAGCGACTCATTTTGAACATTCAGAGTTGTTTTGATACTGTCTCTCAACTGTTGTGGGCATCCTTTACTGAAAAATATAGACAATTTATCATGGTTAATTCGCTGCCCCGATGCACTACAATATTTCTCCAGAAGCTTTGAAACCTCAACTGCCCCCTCTGTACTAGCCTTGAAAAGCAACATGTTGTCATCCGCAAAGAGGAGATGGTTGACAGCCGGAGCTGTGTTTGCCACCTTAATCCCCTCTAGCACCGACGACTGAGAACTGGTTTTTAGTAGGCACGAAAGGCCCTCTGCTGCAATCAAGAAAAGATAGGGGGAGATCGGATCTCCCTGTCTGATGCCTCATGAAGGTTTGAAAGATTCAAGCTTTTCTCCATTGAACAAAACTAAGAACGATACTGAGCTGATGATGCTCATAATGACATGTACCCATTGTTGTGCAAAACCCAACTTGATCATGATAGCCTCTAGGTAGGACCACTCCCATCTGTCATATGCCTTCATCATGTCCAGCTTCAACGCACAATGACTATTTGATTTGGCCTTGCTTCTCTTCATGAAATGCAAACACTCGTAGGCACATATGATATTGTCAGTTATCAACCGACCTGGGACGAACGCCGATTGTTCCTCTGAGATTATCTCTGGCAGTATCGTTTTCAACCTGTTTGCCATGACTTTGGATGCAATTTTGTAGATGACATTACATAAACTAATGGGACGAAATTGTGTTAAGAGCATGGGGTTCATCACCTTGGGGATCAGCACCAATATAGTGTAATTGATACATTCTGCATCCTCTTCCCCTTTGATTATCCGCAGTACTGCTGAAGTTACCTCATCTCCACATATCTCCCAATGTTTCTGATAAAAATGTGCTGGGAAACCGTCTGGGCCTGGTGCTTTGGTTGGTACCATTTGAAAAAGAGCCGTCTTAACTTCCTCTTTTGTATTTGGTGCCATCAACATCTCGTTCATTTGTTGTGTTACCTTTACTGGGACATGTTGGAAGACCTGTTCCATAACAGTAACCCCCTCAGAGTGATACAGACTTTTGTAAAAATCTGTTACCAACTCCCTCAAAACGGCTGGATCATCTACAGTAACCCCAAGCGAACTAGCCAGAGCCTTTATCATGTTCTTCTTTCTCCTCCTACTAGCACGTAGGTGGAAAATTTTTGTATTTCTGTCTCCTGATGCTAGCCATTCAATTCTTGATCTTTGTTGCCACATGAGTTCTTCACGATGATAGAGTTCCACTAGTCTCTCGTTAATTTTGATCTCAGGGTGTGACGGTCCCAGTCTGGTTGGGTCACCACGAAGCCTTTCAAGCTCCGCCGACAGCCGCTTAATTTCCTTCAGACACTTACGAAGGTCTCCCTATTCCACTTGCCTAGGTTATTAGCCACCTCACGGAGTTTTCCCCGTATCTCCTCCAGGTTCCGAGCTGGTTGATCATTCCTCCAGCAGTTCTTCATAGTGTCACCCCAATTTTCATGAGTCTCCCACATCACCTCATATATAAAAGGGGGTTTTGCCGGCGGCCTGGCTTGTTCATCCTCCATAACGATCAAGATCGGGCTATGATCAGAAGTAGCTGCAGTAAGATGCTTCACATATGTAGTAGGAAATCTTGCAATCCATTCAGCCGATGTGAACGCCCTATCCAAACATACACGGGTGTAACTTCCTCCCGTGACCCCTTTTTTCAAAGGTCTAGAAGTTCCCCTAGTAGCCAATGTCCTCCAACATGCAAACATCGACCGCATCCCGGAACCCCTGGATTTGTGCATTGCTACGCTCTCCAACTCCTTCTTGTTCTTCTGGACGTAATACCTCATTGAAATCACCAAAGCATACCCAAGGAAGCTCGCTCAAACTAGCAATTCCTTTCATCGTATCCCACGTCAAGTGGCGTAGTTGTGTTTGGGCCTCTCCATAGAAGCAAGTGGCTCTCCAAGGATCATGATCTGGTTTACAATCAATATGATACACTGAGTAACCTAATATTTCAATCTTTATTGGATTATTCCAAAAAATACCGAGGCCGCCACTGCGGCCTTGACTACTAATAGCAAAAGCATTATCATAACCAAGAGTGTTTGCTAGATTTTCTACCCTACCTCTATCAATCTGAGTTTCAACGATACAAAGCAGGGTAGGGGCAAATTTCTGTGCTAGCTCACGGAGCTCTCAGACTGTCGCGGCCTTGCCCGCGCCACGACAGTTCCAGCTGAGGAGACTCATTGTGCCCGGTAGTACTCCCCTTGGGAGTCCGCCGATTCTGCCTCTAATTGTTTCCCTTCTTTCTTGGTGTTCGTCTTCTCCGAAATACTCTTTTCTCCTGTCTGTCCTATCTTGGCCCTTTTCTGATCTTGCTTTGGGGGTGGGTGAGGGAGTCCTGGACTAGGGGGTGTCCGGATAGCCGAACTATCATCATCGGCCGGACTCCAAGACTATGAAGATACAAGATTGAAGACTTTGTCCCGTGTCCGGATGGGACTTTCCTTGGCGTGGAAGGCAAGCTTGGCGATACGGATATGTAGATCTCCTACCATTGTAACCGACTCTGTGTAACCCTAGCCCTCTCCGGTGTCTATATAAACCGGAGGGTTTTAGTCCATAGGATAGAACAACAATCATACCATAGGCTAGCTTCTAGGGTTTAGCCTCCTTCATCTCGTGGTAGATCCACTCTTGTACTACCCATATCATCAATATCAATCAAGCGGGAGTAGGGTTTTACCTCCATCGAGAGGGCCCGGACCTGGGTAAAAACATCGTGTCCCTTGTCTCCTGTTACCATCCGCCTAGACGCACAGTTCGGGACCCCCTACCCGAGATCCGCCGGTTTTGACACCGACATTGGTGCGTTCATTGAGAGTTCCTCTGTGCCGTCATGATCAGGAAGGATGCCTCTTCCCGTCTTTAAAGACGGTACCGTTGCCAAAGGAGCTTTGGCCGTTGGCCAAACTATCTGGCTAGGTGGTTTTCTTATGACCGCATGTTCGGTCGCCGCTTCGACGATGACCTCTCGGGTCATCAAAAGCGATCTTCATGTCAACTCGGAATTCACCGAGCAGCTAGGTCCGATGGAGCTCTCTTCCGTAAATGAGCTCTTGGATCGCATCACCGCCCTGGGAGTCGCTACAGACTACGATCAGATCGGGCTTAAAACCAATCTGAGAGAGATTAACTCTCCCCAGGCTACCCACCACGTTGCTGTGGTAGAGGAACAACGCGGCGACTCTTCTTCTATATTAAAAACTATTTGTGTCAAGACTCCTGATCCCTCCATGCCGGATTCCCACGGAGGGACGGACGTCAATCAAGTACTGAACCTAAAGTCAGGCAGCGGACCAGATTCGTTGGACGACATCCGGCAATCCAAGCTTCCAAATTCGGAAACTTTTCGGCCCTTGAGCCTCAAGTTGGGCAGGGTTCCGGACTTAATTCCACCCGCCCACCCAAACATAAGTGATCTATCTCAAATCCGGCAAGAGCCCACGGAAACAGTACATCATTACTGGGCCAGATTCCTCCTGGTCATAGACATGATAAAGGACTGCCGTGAGGAAAGCGCAATCTCAATTTTCTGCAATAATTGCATGGACAAGGGAATCATGAATGCCATAAGTCGTCGGAAAATTACACGCTTCGCCGACCTGGCGTCCATAGTACGAAAGTACTGTGCGATGGAGAGTACCTGGTAAAACCGAAACTAAGTTTTGGGACAATCCGGCTCCGAACACAACCCTAGTCCGAAACAAAAGGGTGCATCATGCTCAGGCACCCGGGACAAAAACCAAAAAGCAAAAACCCCATAAAGGGCACGGAACCGTACTAGAGGGATGGCTCAGCGGACCCTGTAAAATCCATAGTACAGAGGGCGCCACTCCAACACATAGCCTTCGAGCATGTTGGATACTACGGCAGGTGGCCAAAAGTGGCGAAGAGCTTCTAGCCCCGGAGAACCAGCCCAACAGTACTAGTATGGTATTAACAGTCTTCGAGACTTTCGCATCAAATAATATGTGGAAACGAACAATCCGCAGCCTCACCGAAGTCTACCAAGTAGCAACAACAAATCCATGGAGCGACACGGCTATCACCTTCAACGCCAGCGATGAACCAAAATTCCGAACAGCCCGAGCACCAGCCGCATTGGTCCTCAGTCCAATAGTGGACGGCTTTCGTCTTACCAAGGTACTCATTGATGGCGGTAGCGGATTAAACCTCATCTACGAGGAAACCCTTCAAAAAATGGAAATAGACTGGAGCCGCATTGAGCGAAGCAGCACAACCTTCAGAGGAATAATCCCTAGTCGGGAAGCACGCTGCACAGGAAAAATTACACTGGATGTGGTGTTCGGCGTGCCGGACAATTACATGTCCGAGGAGGTCATGTTCCAAGTGGCCCCGTTCAGCAGCAGATATCACGCTTTATTAGGGCGAGAGGCATTCACAATTTTTCAAGCTATACCCCATTATGGGTACATGAAGCTTAAAATGCCCGGGCCCAATGGAATCATCACTCTTGTGAGTGATCCGGACATAGCACTCCGCGCCGAAAATAAGACAGCCGCACTAGCCCTAGAGGCACTATTCGAAGCCCTAGCGGCAGATGAACTCACTGCGCTGCGCTCCACGGTAAACAGGGACGATGTGATACTCGATAAGAGATCCAAGTCCACCTCTTTTAAACCAGCAGACGAAATAGTCAAATTCCAAGTCCATCCAGCGGACCCCACAAAGACGGCCTCCATTGGGGCACAATTAAACCCTGATGTAGACGCTGCACTACGAGAATTCCTTTGGGAAAATTGGGACATCTTTGCCTGGCACCCTTCAGATATGCCAGGAATCCCACGCAGGTTGGCAGAACACAGCCTAAACATCCTAAAAGGATTCAAGCCAGTCAAACAGGCTCTTCGACGATTTTCCGAACCCAAAAGACAGGCAATGGGAGAGGAGCTAGCCAAACTATTAGAAGCCGGATTCATCAGAGACATCAAACATCCGGACTGGCTAGCAAACCTGGTAATGGTACCAAAAATGGACAAATCCTGGCGCCTATGTGTCGATTTTAAAGACCTTAACAAGGCTTGTCCAAAGGATCCTTTCCCCCTTCCCCGCATCGATCAAATCATCGATGCTACCGCAGGGCACGATTCATTGTGCTTCCTTGACGCATACTCCGGATACCATCAAATCAAGATGGCGGAGACAGACCAAGCCGCAACGACATTTATTACTCCATATGGACCATTCTGCTTCAACACAATGCCCTTCGGGCTCAAGAACGCCGGTGCAACATATCAGCGCATGATTCAGACATGTCTGGCAACCCAGATCGGCAAAACAGTGGAGGCATACGTAGACGATGTGGTCGTCAAAACCAAACACGTCGAAACTCTAGTAGATGATTTGAGGCTCACATTCGACAACCTCCGAGCATATGACATTAAGCTCAACCCGGAAAAATGCGTTTTCGGCGTACCAGCCGGAAAGCTCTTGGGCTTCATTGTATCCGGTAGAGGAATTGAAGCAAACCCAGCCAAGATCCGAGCTCTGTCACAGTTGGATATCCCAAAAGATCTCAAACAAATACAAAAACTGACTGGATGTGTGGCAGCTTTAAGCCGCTTCATCTCCCGCTTGGGAGAAAAGGCGTTGCCCCTTTATCGCCTCCTCCGGCACACCGAACACTTCGAGTGGACGGACGCTGCCACGGCCGGAGTCGAAGAAATAAAAGCCATATTGGCAACAAATCTGGTCCTGGCCGTGCCCAATTTGGGCGAACCAATGTTATTATATATCGCGACAACACATCAAGTTGTAAGCGCGGTGCTCGTCGTCGAACGAGAAACAGAAGGACACAAATTCCCTCTTCAAAAACCAGTGTACTATGTATCCACTGTCTTAACTCCATGCAAGTCCCGGTATCCACATTATCAAAATAGCGTACGCGGTGTTCATGGCATCCCGGAAGCTGCAACACTACTTTCAAGAGTGTTTGATAATAGTGGCCTCCGAAGTACCTCTCAACGACATTATAAACAACCGCGACGCGACCGGAAGGATTGCAAAATGGGCCATTGAGCTCTTACCATTCGACATAACCTACAAACCACGGCGAGCTATAAAGTCGCAAGTTTTGGCTGACTTCATCGCTGAATGGACTGAAGCCGAACTCCCTAAAGAGTACGACGCATACTCCAATTGGATCATGCACTTCGACGGCTCTAAAATGTTGGCCGGCTTGGGGGCTGGCGTCGTCTTGACGTCCCCAACCGAAGACATAGTCTAATACGTACTTCAAATAATGTACACGGACTCCAACAACGCAGCCGAATACGAGGCCCTTCTACATGGTCTCTGGATGGCAATCTCCATGGGCATTCAACGCCTAGAGGTCCGCGGGGATTCAAACCTCGCAATATCCCAAGTAAATGGAGACTTTGATGCCAAGGATCCGAAAATGGCAGCCTACCGTAACACCGTCTTAAAAATATCAGCTCGGTTCGAAGGACTCAAATTCCACCATGTAGCCTGGGATAATAACCAGGCGGCCGACGTGTTGGCGCGCATCGGCGCAAAGCGCGACGCTGTCCCTCCAAATATCTTCCTGGAGCGACTCTTTAAGCCATCCGTAGTATGGGAAGAGGAGTCCGGAAACAACAATCCGGAACCAGCCGCACCGCCCAACACTGAACATTCTGACACAATCGGTGGCTCAGCCAATGAAATAACACCTTCAGCCCACGAAATAATGGCAGTCATTGCCCCGTGGACGGAACCATTCCTAGCCTACTTAATCAGGCAGGAACTCCCCGAAGACCAAAATGAGGCCCGCTGCATAGTACGGCGATCTAAAGCCTACAAGGTCCACGAGGGAGAGCTTTATAAGAAAAGCACAACCGGAGTCCTTCAAAGGTGCATCTCCGAAGAGGAAGAGCGAAATCTTCTGGCTGAAATTCACGCCGGACTCGGCGGGCACCACGCTGCAGCCCGGGCCCTTGTACGCAAGGCCTTCCGTACATGATTTTATTGGCCGACGGCCCGGGCAGATGCTAAGGACTTAGTCTAACGATGCGTCGGCTGCCAGCTCTTTGCTAATCAGAGCCACATGCCACCCACCGCCCTCAAAACTATACCCATCACCTGGCCGTTCGCGGTCTGGGGGTTTGACATGGTTGGACCCCTTAGAGGGGGAACCCACAAGCAAAAATACCTATTGGTCATGGTGGATAAATTCACCAAATGGATAGAGGCCAAGCCAGTTAAGACGGCGGAATCCGGACCCGTGATAGACTTCATATCAGGGGTAGTACATCGTTACGGTGTCCCCCATAGCATCATCACTGATAACGGCACAAACTTCACGGCCGACGAGGTTAAACTCTGGTGCAAAAACATGGGCATCAAGCTCGACTATGCTTCAGTCTATCACCCCCAAACTAACGGTCAAGTCGAGCGAGCAAATGGTCTAATCATGAGCGGCATCAAACCCAGACTAGTGCGGTCCCTCAAGGAATCTAACACGCACTGGGTAGAGGAGCTCGACTCCGTACTCTGGGGGCTGCGGACCACGCCGAATCGAAGTACCGGATTCACACTATTTTTTATGGTGTACGGCGCAGAGGCAGTTTTGCCCTGCGACATAATCCCTGACTCACCTCGCGTGCACATGTACGAAGAAAGAGAGGCCGAGCTAGATCGTCAGGACAGTTTGGACGCCTTAGAGGAGGTGCGCGACGTGGCAAAAGCTCTTCCGCATTCTATCAACAGCAGGCTCGAAGATATCAAAGCAGAGAAGTACGGGCCAAAACTTACAATGTTGGCGAACTAGTTCTACGCCTGCCGGACAAGAAAAAGGACAAACTTAAGCCCAAATGGGAAGGTCCCTTCATCATCGACCAAGTCCTGACCGGCGGAGCATACCGTCTGCGAAACGCATCAGACAACTGACTCGAGCCGAACCCATGGAACGCAGCCCGTCTCCGAAGATTCTACGCCTAGCGCCGGACTCTAAGTTCGTCTCCTTCCTCCGTCTACAGTTTATACTTTAGCTGTCTTTTATTTCTCTCTTTCTCCCTCCTTTTTTTTCTTAAAGCCTTTGGAGGCTCATCTACGCATTGTTCGCACACACTTGACGTGCTACTCGCACTCATTATACCTGGGGGCGTCTTTAACAGAAGCTTATTTATACGGGCTTCATGCCCAACACATGTGTCAAACTTCCACATGTACCTTTTATTCACCATTATATGCATCGATATGACTTAAGTTTTGGCCAAGCTGGATTGCCTGGCTCCTGTGCTTACCCCTACGTTCCCGATTGTTCGGCTAGGAGGTAAAGAGAGCACCTTTGCGATTGTTACTGCCGGGTCAGCCGTATGTGTACCTCAGACTGGGTGAAGCCGAAAGCTAGCGTTCTTAAGGGAATATTTTTTTGACTGTGTCTTAAGGGAATATTCGGTCGGTGATTTGAAAGATGATTTCTTACTTATTTATTTATCTGCCCCCAGATGCTTTTCTGCTCTTTTCGCAGTCCGGACATGCACTTTAGGGCATGCCTCCCAGGGAAAGGAACCCCTAACGGAACTATTCTCCCTGGAAGATGTTTCTTACTAACCATGTAATATAACATAACTAGTTGGGCACTTGTCTGATAAAGCACTAATGACCCCTACGCCTGGTCTCCATGCATGCCCCGGTTTTTATAACCGTGAGGGCATTCGGACACACTCCGGACTGTTGGGTCCCGAGGTTGAAGCGAAAAGGTCCGCAAAGACAAACGATCTACAATCCGGCTAGAAGGCATTTTACATGTCATTTTAAATTACAACGTCAAATTGACTGATTGTACTCCTCCTCAATCCCATCTAACAGGCTGTCTAGTTTACAGTCCCGTTGGGAATATTTCGCGGCCAACTCTACTTGGCCATACATTAGGCTCACAGGGATCTCCTTCCCATCAGGCCCCACAGGTCTAACCTCGACCATGTGGTTTGGATCAGCCTTCATGTACTGCGCCTTCACCATGGCCCAGGCCTCCCTGGCGCCTTGACGGCAGGCCGATATCTTCCACAGACGGAAGCGCTGCCATGCTCCCTGAAGCTTCTCAGTAAGCCCTCCAAGACCCTTGGGTAGGGAGACGGACGGCTATAAGGCCTGGACGACGCCGCTCATCGCCTGCCGAACACATTCGTGCAGTTGCAGCAGCTCGGCAAGAAGGTCACCCGTGGAACCAGGCATCTCCTCCGCCGGGCGACCAGTGAGCACACCTACAGACACGTTTATGTCAATTGACTTCCTTGCCGAACTCTTCTTTTCAAAAGAGTTTTCTCAAGCACTTACTGTAAATGCCGCGATGAAGCCGCCGATTCTCCTTTACGGAGTCAGACAGCTGGACCCAAACATCTTTTAGTTCTTCTCCCAGCTGGGTGTTGGCATCTTGGAGTTTGTTCCTCTCCTGCTGCACCCTCATAAGCACCTTCTCGCCGGCCTTCAGCTGGCGCAACAGATGTTGCTTGTCCGGATCTAGTCCGGCACCCTCTGCAATATTATTGTCAGAACTACGCACACGCCACACTTCAGAAACGACTTATCCTTTCGAAAGAATATATTACCAGAGGGGGTCTCTGTGGCTCCCCCTGCAGCGGCTAGTGCGGCCTCAAGTTGGGCCTTGCACCCTTGAAGCTCCTGAGACAGGTGGGTATTCTTCTCCGTAAGATCCTGCATAACAAATGATCCTTAAATCAGTTATTCTAACTATTTTAAGTCTCGGGGGCTACTGGCATATATAACTATTAAAATTTCTCACCCGTATGTCTTTCACATACTGCTCCGTGGCTCTGGTTAGACCATCTTGAGCAGCACGGAGGTGAGCGTCCCCCGCATTAAAGGCATTCAACGCCTCCGGGGAGAAACACATGTCATGAAGAACTGTCCGGCGGTGCCTATGATTCATGGCGCTCTCCACCTCGGACTTGGTGGCGGACAGCCTGTCGGCATCCTCCGTTGGAGGAGCATCAGGCTCACACCTTGTGTTGCCTCCCCCTCCGGACCAGGCGTTGGAGCCTGGCTGGCGGAGGCTTGATTGGCAACCTCTCCGGGCACAGTCTGGCGCGCGCTCTTTCTCCTAGAAGAATCAAGAGTGTTAATATACCTCCCATGAATCTTTCCCTTAACTACGGTGGTGCTCCATACCGTTGCGGCGACGTTTCGATTCGTTACGCACTCCTCTTCCGCCTGCTGGGCCGAACCGACCCTTGTTGGTCAGCCGCCGCGGATCCGGCTTCCCGCCCTAAAGGTACCTCATGCGGGACACCGTTGGTATACAGTGTTCGGAAATAAGCATGTATGAGTAATAATGACAAGACCTCGGTCGCAGTTACCTGGGAAGCCGGAGTTAAACCGGGGTAGTCGGCCGTAATGGCGACTAAAGCATTGTCCATGCTAAGTTGGTGGAACACCCCATCGATCAGCTCCACTTCTATGTCCGGATCGTCCTCGGAGGCCGGATCAAGGGATCGTCCCGGATCCTCGGGTTGTGGAGTCGGGCTGTGTATGCCCTCAACGTCCCGGCGCAGCTCCTGCGTCGAAATCACGAAGTGAGACACTTAACTGTGGGAATATGGATCGGATAAATAAACGTCCGCTTACCCAGCTTCGAGGGTTATTCATGGAGAATCCATTCAATGGACTCGTGCGGAGGAAGTCCTCCTTCTCCCCTTGTACAAGCCGGACAGGATCTTCACCAGATCGGCAGCCGATCCCGGCCCCTTGCGGCCATGACGGGTGGCATCATTCTCCCCGTTGAAATCCCACATGGGGTTGCCCCTATATTGGAGCGGCTGCACCCCTCCCATAATGCACGTGGCCATGACTCGAATCATGGTCAATTCGGAATGGGCCAGTAACCTTATCCGGCCCATCAGATATTGGATGCTCCTATCATCTTCCCGTTGAGGGCTCCGTGGGCACCAACTCAGGCGTTTCTTCAGAGGAGCGTTGCTGAACTCCGGGAAGCCGATCCGAACTGGGTCCGGCAGCAGGGCGTCTTCCATATAAAACCATTCTGAAGGCCAATCTTCGGACGCCTTCTTCGGGGTTCCGGATAGATATCCGGTCCCGTCGATGTGCCATATTTCGGCTCCGCCCACTTGATATATCAACCCCTCATGAGAACGGGGTACGAGGCAAAACAATCTCTTCCACAGCACAAAATGGGGCTCGATGCCCAAGAACAGCTCGCAAAGGGCTACAAAGCCCGCGATGTGCAAGATGGAGGCAGGTGTAAGGTGGTGAAGCTGGAGTCCATAGAACTCCAGGAGCCCTCGGAGAAACGATGTATGGGAAATCCGGGTCCTCTTATCAGATAAGGGATGAAGCATACCCGCTCTCCTTTGGAGGTATTGGGGACGCTCTCTGCCTGCTTCCCACCCTTGTAGGTGGCCAGTCCGGCTCGAACCGAAACCATAAATGCTGGGGGAAGGTATCCCTCGGCCTGGAGTGTCACTAGCTCGCTATGCGGGACTGAACATCTCCTCCAATCTCCGGGCTGAGGGCTAGGAGCGCGAGAGGAGGAGCCGCGTCGACTGTCCATGATGGAGTGGATTTTTGTCAGAAGGCGCTCCGATGAGTACTCGCGGAAGGAGGATGGTGTGATTCGGATCTAGATCCTTGCTCCTCTTATAGGTAGCTTATTCACGCAGCTAGGGGGTAAAATGTAAAAATACCCTGACTTTTCGCATTCATACGACACGTGGAAGAGGGCCATTATTGGACGTGGAAGCCAAGGAGCGCAACATTTATAAGGAAGCCGGACACTATTCGGCAAGCGCATGGAATTTGGAGGGGAACCCGCCTTGCAACGCCGAAGACAATATACGCGCCGGACTCGTCGTCATTGAAGCCTGGTTCGGGGGCTACTGAGGGAGTCCTGGACTAGGGGGTGTCCGGATAGCCGAACTATCATCATCGGCCGGACTCCAAGACTATGAAGATACAAGATTGAAGACTTTGTCCCGTGTCCGGATGGGACTTTCCTTGGCGTGGAAGGCAAGCTTGGCGATACGGATATGTAGATCTCCTACCATTGTAACCGACTCTGTGTAACCCTAGCCCTCTCCGGTGTCTATATAAACCGGAGGGTTTTAGTCCATAGGACAGAACAACAGTCATACCATAGGCTAGCTTCTAGGGTTTAGCCTCCTTGATCTCGTGGTAGATCCACTCTTGTACTACCCATATCATCAATATCAATCAAGCAGGAGTAGGGTTTTACCTCCATCGAGAGGGCCCGAACCTGGGTAAAAACATCATGTCCCTTGTCTCCTGTTACCATCCGCCTAGACGCACAGTTCGGGACCCCCTACCCGAGATCCGCCGGTTTTGACACCGACAGTGGGCTTACAAGTGTCTGTGGTGCTGGAAGTGCCAGCAAGTCACCGTTATTGTTCCCACCCGAGATGACCGTCTGATTACCAGTCATGGCAGTAATCTGCCCCCTCTTCCTGTTCAGCTCTGCATCGGTCATCTGAGCATCAACCTTTGTGCCAGCGTAATCCTCTCCACTGTGAACATCTGCATGGTCAGATCGGGCCCTGCTATCTCGGCTACCATGGCCTCCCCGCCTTCCTCCTCTGCGTCCACAGCCTCCACCAGGGCCCTGACCTGTGCGCATAGCCCAAGATGCTCTCAGGTCCTTAAATACCAATGCCGATGGGGGGTGGATACCACTGCCATGCTCTTTAAACAGGTGTCCCAACATGCCACACACTGCACACCAATCGGGAAGTTACTCGTATTTCACCCTATAGATCTGTCACCGTCCTTCCCTTATCATGGAGACTGCGTTCTTCAGAGGTTTTGTGACATTGATCCTTACCCAGACCCGATGGAAATTCCCCGCAAAATCTTGTGACTGGGGTTCAGCAAACAAAACTTCACCCACCTTCGCCGCCAAAGATGGCACAAGATGAGCATACAAGGGTGGTACGTCATGAATCTGCACCCAAATCTCGATGGTGTCAAGTAGGATAGTGGAAGGTTTCGCCAAACCGTCATAAGGCTTGAGGATAACAGACGCCTCGAAAGTGCCAAGGCCCGTCTTGGGTTACTCTCTCCCAATCCCCCAAGCATGAGAATTGGACTGTATAAAGATTTTCCTCCAAAGGCTTGAACCGCACCTCCTAGGCAAGATCCCATGCAGCTCGCATGTTCTTAAAAAACCAAAATTGGCTATAGGTTTTAACAGAGTGAACCTTAACGAGTGTGATCCAACGGGCCACCTCCGGCGGCGCATCCTTGTCATTAAACACCACATCGTCGAGGCCTTCCTCACGCAAACCAAGATCCTCCATCAGTGTTGCCACATCCTCCACCTCCGGAAGTCCAGCTGTAGCAGACCCCGAAGCTTTGTTCGATGCCATCTCTCCTAGATCCCTAACCCAACAGAAACAGGCGGGTCTTCAATGGTGCAACCCTAGTTCTCCCCCCGCCACTGCCTACGCCTAGACCAGCGAGCACCGAGATGCCCTAATCAAGGAGAGACGGCTGGGAATCGAGGCGGAGTCAGGGAAGTGCAGGTCTCAATGGCGGCGACGACAATCGCCCCGAGAGGAAAAGAAACCCTAGCTGGAGGGAAAGTCTGCATATTACGGCAGATGGCTGGCTGGTCGAGGGTACGCTAGTTGCTGTACCAGCGACTTCATGGGGTAGGGTTTCTTAATGGGCTGGGCCAAGATCATGAGACGCCATCATATTTCGTCACAAATTACGTCTCAACACAAATTTATTTACCATCTTTATTTTTTATCATTCAAGTTTGTGTCACACCCTTTAACGTCTTAAAGAACGTCTCTACACGTCATAGGGAGTAGAACGTTGAGGCGTAGTAGAGGGCGTCTATATAAAAACGTCTCTAGGCGACTATTTTGTTGTGGTGAGGTTTCATTCCGTTTGGTATTCTTTTTCTGCAAAACACTGAAATAGGCAAAAAACAGGAATTGGCACTGGGCCTCCGGTTAGTAGGTTAGTCCCAAAAATAATATAAAAGAGCACATTAAAGACCATTAAACATCCAAAACAGATAATATAATAGCATGGAACAATAAAAAATTATAGATACATTGGAGACGTATCACTACGTACCCTCGTAGAACAAAAGCGGAAGCATTTGACAACGCGGTTGATGTAGTCGAACTTCTTCTTGTTCCGACCGATCAAGTACGGAACGTACGACACCTCCGAGTTCTACACATGTTCAGCTCGATGACGTCCCTCGAACTCTTGATCCAGCAAAGTGTCGAGGAAGTAGATGAGTTCCCTCAGCACGACGGCGTGGTGACGGTGATGGTGAAGTGATCCGCGCAGGGTTTTGCCTAAGCACCGCGAGAATATGACCGAGGGTGTAATCTGTGGAGGGGGCACCACACACGGCTAACAGATCTTGTTGTGTGTTCTAGGCGCCTCTCCCCTCATATATATAGGTGGGAGGGAGAGGGAGCAGCCAAGGGGGCACTCCAAGTAGGAGGAATCCTACTTGGGGCCCTTGTCCAATTTGCCCCCCCTTTCCTTTTTCACTGGAGGGGGAAGGAAAGAGGAGGGATGAGGGAAGGAAGGGGGAGGCCGAATTCCTCCCCTTCCTTCTCTCTTCCCCTTTTCCTTTCCCCTCTGGTGTGGCCCGTATGGGGGGCGCAACAGCCCCTGCTAGCTGCTGCGTTTCCCCTCTTGGCCCGTTAGGCCCATATCTTTGCCGGGGGTGCCCGAAACTCCTTTCCGGTGCCCCTGGAACACTTCCGGTGTACGAATACTATCATCCTATATATCAGTCTTTACCTCTCGACCATTTCGAGACTCCTCGTCATGTCCGTGATCTCATCCGGACTCCAAACAACATTCAGTCAACAAATCACATAACTCATATAATACAAAGTCGTCATCAAACGTTAAGCGTGCGGACCCTACGGGTTCGAGAACTATGTAGACATGATCGAGACACCTCTCCGGTCAATAACCAATAGCGGAACCTGGATGCTCATATTGGCTCCTACATATTCTACGAAGATCTTTATCAGTCAAACCGTAATGACAACATATGTAATTCCCTTTGTCATTGGTATGTTACTTGCCCGAGATTCGATCGTCAGTATCTCCATACCTAGTTTAATCTCGTTACCAGCAAGTCTCTTTACTCGTTCCGTAATACATCATCCCACAACTAACTCATTAGTCACTTTGCTTGCAAGGCTTCTTATGATGTGTATTACCGAGAGGGCCTAGAGATACCTCTCCAATACTCGAAATGACAAATCCTAATCTTGATCTATGCCAACCCAACAAACACCTTTGGAGATATATGTAGATGATGCGACCCCGTCTTCAGAGAAGAGGGAGTACAACGGGAGGTCCGATGTTCACGGTGTAGGATCGATAAATGGATGGGGATAACTAGCTGCAAGCAGCCAAAAATGGAAAATAAGAGATTATGACCCGACGAGGAGGAGGCTCACCGAAGCTTGTAATCCAAACATTCGCCGATCCACAACCCGCAATACTACCCCACACAACCACGCTCAAGTCATGGAGCCTGGGATAGGTGCAATCCGCAAGGGAAACCACGAACTCTAATACACACAACACGATCTAGTCGTGGAGCACGAATTAGGAGCAATTTCTCAAGGAATCACAAGAATAAGGATAATGAGAGTTCTCCAATCTCAGGAGGAGTCTATGTCTTTGTTCTTTGATAGAAATGGCAAAAGTCCCCAACGAAGGGAAGAGCTACCCTATTTATAATTGGGACAACCCCCTAGATAGGTGTGAAAGAGAACTAGCTTCTGGAACCAGCTTAGGTGTGAAAGTGAACCAGCTTTGTTTAACTAATGGCTTCAAGACTTAATGAGGTAGCTTCTGGTATACTCTTGTTGGAGGTGGTTGGCAGTTCTCGACCAAACATTGTTCACTGGAGTCGAACAATGTTTCCTTTAGCAACAAACTCGAGTTCTGGGAACCTTTCACTAGTTGGAATATCCAAACTCGTGCAAAACATTGTTTTGTCAGAATCGGAACAATGTTTCTTCAGCAGACAACTCACTCTTGATGAATTCCTAACTTTGTTTCTTTGCCATAAAACATTGTTTTGCAAAGACTGAAATGTGTTTGGCCTTCTTCGATATCGCACCTGAGTTCAACCAACAACAAAGGAGGTGAAGGCACAACCATGTTTTCAAGGTCAAATGATATACTTAAGTTAGCATTCACTTGATCATGTATTTGCATTGCGTGGATTCTTGTGATTGGACCGTTGATGATTGGTGGTGTGGTGCCCATGGTTGGGATGTCCTCATCATCCTCCCCCTCTTGAGAAGGAGTCGTCCTCGACTCTAAAGGCCGAAAGTATGGGGAAAGATCAGAGACATTGAAGGTTGGGCTAACACCGTATTCTTCTGGAAGATCGATCTTGTAAGCATTGTCGTTGATCCTTTCGAGCACCGCAAATGGCCTATCACCGCGTGGCTGCAACTTGCACTTGCGTTGATTAGGAAAATGGTCCTTCCGAAGGTGTACTCATACCAAATCGCCTTGCTCGAACACTAGCTTCTTCCTGGTCTTGTTTACCCGCTTCTTATATTGTTCAGTCATTTTCTCAATGTTCTCCTTTGCCCGGGCATGAAGTTTTTTGATGAAATCAGCACACTTACTTGCATCAAGGCTGGTTTGTTCCTGCAATGGCAACGGCAAAAGATCGATGGGAGCAATAGGTTTGAAGCCATAAACAAGTTCAAATGGGCAAAATTTAGTGGTCGAATGTACCGCCGTGTTATACGCGAACTCCACATGAGGTAGACACTCTTCCCACATCTTCAAATTCTTCTTGAGGACTGCTCGCAGCATCATGGACAATGTCCAGTTGACAACTTCAGTCTGTCCATCAGTTTGTGGGTGGCATGTCGTGGAAAATAGGAGCTTGGAGCCAACTTTTCCCCACAAGGTCTTCCAAAAGTAGCTTAGAAATTTGGTGTCATGGTCGGACACAATCGTGCGTGGTACTCCATGTAGCCGCACAACTTCCCTAAAAAATAGATCAGCAATGTGTGAAGCATCATCGCTCTTATGACATGGGATAAAATGTGCCATTTTGCTAAAATGATCAAATACCACAAATACCGAGTCACTCCCCCTCTTAGTCCGTGGTAAACCAAGAACAAAATCCATAGAAATATCTTCCCACAGAGTATTCAGAATAGATAGAGGAGTATATAAACCATGAGGGTTCAAGCGGGACTTAGCTTTGTGACAAATCTCGTGTCTCATCATGTAGCGTTCCACGTCACGTCTCATTCGCGGCCAAAATAAGTGATCAACGAGCACACTTTTAGTTTCTTGGCTCCAAAATGTCCCATGAGACCACCAGCGTGAGCCTCCTGCAAGAGAAACAAATGAACAGAACAATCTGGGATGCACAATTTGTTAGCTCGAAATAGAAATCCATCATGCAAGTGAAACTTCTCCCATCCCTTTCCCTTGTTGCACTTTGAAAATGGTTCAGAAAAGTATGAGTCGTTAGCATACAATTCTTTGATGCTTTCTAAACCAAGGATTTTAACATCAAGTTGGGAAAGTAAAATGTGACGCCTAGATAATGCGTCACAACAACGTTATCCTTCCCTTTCTTGTACTTGACAATATAAGAAAAAGACTCTATGAACTCACTCCATTTTGCATGTCTACGGTTCAGTTTGAGTTGGCCCTTTAGATGTTTTAAATATTCATGGTTAGAATGTATTACAAACTCTTTTGACCATAAGTAATGCTGCCATGTTTCCAAAGATCGGACAAGTGCATATAATTCTTTATCATAGACGGAATAATTAAGAGTTGGACCATTAAGCTTCTCACTAAAGTAGGCAATGGGTTTACCTTCTTGCATTAGAACTCCACCAATGCCAACACCACTTGCATGACATTCAATCTCAAATGTCTTACCAAAGTCAGGAAGTGAAAGCAATGGTGCTGATGTCAATCTCATCTTCAGTTCTTGGAAGGACTTGTCATGGGCATCACCCCATTGCAATGGAGTGTCTTTCTTCATTAACTCATTCATGGGTGCAGCAATGTGTGATGCCCCTGATTCAATCGTACACTAATCATACACGCAAATGTGTTACGTGTACGACCAAGATCAGGGACTCACGGGAAGATATCACAACACAACTCCAAAAATAAATAAGTCACACAAGCATCATAATACAAGCCAGGGGCCTCGAGGGCTCGAATACAAGTGCTCGATCATAGACGAGTCAGCGGAAGCAACAATATCTGAGTACAGACATAAGTTAAACAAGTTGCCACAAGATGGTTAGCACAAACTGGGATACAGATCGACAGAGGCGCAGGCCTCCTGCCTAGGATCCTCCTAAACTACTCCTGGTCGTCGGCGGTGGCCTACACGTAGTAGTAGGAACGCGTGGTGTAGTAGGAGTCATCGTCGACGGTGGCGTCTGGCTCCTGGGCTCCAACATCTGGTTGCGACAACCAGGAAGAAAGGAAAAGGGAAAAAGGGGGAGCAAAGCAACCGTGAGTACTCATCCAAAGTATTCGCAAGCAAGGATCTACACTACATATGCATGGGTATATGTGTAAAGGGACAATATCGATGGACTGAACTGCGGAAAGCCAGAATAAGAGGGGGATAGCTAGTCCTGTCAAAGACTACACTTTTGGCAGCCTCCATCTTGAAGCAGTAGAAGAGAGTAGATGGTAAGTTAACCAAGTAGCACCGCATAGCATAATCCTACCCAGCGGTCCTCTCCTCGTCGCCCTGTGTGGGAGAGATCACCGGGTTGTATCTGGCACTTGAGAGGGTGTGTTTTATTAAGTATCTGATTCTAGTTGTCATAAGGTCAAGGTACAACTCTGGGTCATCCTTTTACCGAGGGACACGACTATTCGAATAGATAAACTTCCCTGCAAAGGTGCACCACATAACCCAACACGCTCGATCCCCTTTGGCCGGACACACTTTCCTGGGTCATGCCCAGCCTCGAAAGATCAACATGTCACAACCCTACCTAGGAACAACAGAGAGGTCAGCACGCCGGTCTAAATCCTATGGCGCAGGGGTCTGGGCCCATTGCCCCTTGCACACCTGCATGTTGCGAGAGCATCCAGTGAGCAGACCTAGCAACCTCCATTACAAAGGAAGTTGCGTTACACGGTCCAATCCGGTGCGTGCCGCTCAGTCGCTGATGTCAAGAAGGCTTTGGCTGATACCACGACATCGAGTGCCAATAACTGTTCCCGCGTAGTTGGTTAGTGCGTATAGGCCAGTGGCCAGACTCGGATCAAATACCAAGATCTCGTTAAGCGTGTTATTTTGAAGTAACCGCGGACGCCGACCAGGGCCAGACCCACCTCTCACCTAGGTGGTCTCAACCTGCCCTGTCGCTCCGCCACAAAGTAACATTCGGGGGCCGTCGGGAACCCAGGCCCACCTCTACCGGGATGGAGCCACCTGTCCTTTCAGCCCCCACATCGGAATCACTTGCGGGTACTCTACGAGCTGACCCGACTTTAGTCACCACATGTATCATATAGTATGTATGCAAATATATACCCGTGATCACCTCCCGGGTGATCACGACCCGATAGTATAGCATGGTAGATGGACAAGAATGTAGGGCCACTGATGGAATACTAGCATCCTATACTAAGCATTTAGGATTGCAGGTAGCAACAATGACAGGCTATGCAGTAGAATAGGATTAACCGAAAGCAGTAACATGCTACAATACTCTAATGCAAGCGGTAGAGAGAAGGAATAGGCGATATCTGGTGATCAAGGGGGGGGGGGGGCTTGCCTAGAAGCTCAGCCGAGAAGGAGGGGTCGTCAACACCATAGTCGTACTGGGTAGCGGCGGCGTCAGTCTCGGTGTCTAACGAGAGAAGAGGGGGAAGAAACAATAAATATAATGCAAACATAAGCATGGCGATGCATGACATGACAATGCACGGTGCTAGGTGTGCCCTAACGCGGTAGGAGGTGATACCGACGAAGGGGGGAAACATCCGGGAAAGTATCCCCGGTGTTTCGCGTTTTCGGATAGATGAATCGGAGGGGGAAAGTTGCGTGTTTGCTTTGCTACGGATGTGTGGCGGATGAACGGGCTGCGTATCCGGATTCGTCTCGTCGTTCTAAGCAACTTTCATGTACAAAGTTTTTCCATACGAGTTACGGATTATTTTATATTAATTTTTAAAGTTTCAAATCATTTTCTAAATTATTATTATTCAATTAATTCGAAATCAGCATTACTACATCAGCATGACATCAACAGTCAACAGAGGTGTTGACTGGGTCAAACTGACATGTGGGGTCCGCATGTCATAGGCTGTTTAGTTAGCAGGTTAATTAAACAGTGTTAATTAGTTTACCTAATGATTAGATTAGTCTAAGCAGAATTAACTAAGTTAATTAATTAATTATATTATTAATTAATTAATTAAGTAATATTACTTTTTTTATAATATATATATATATATATATATTTATAAAAACGTTCTAGGGTGGTGGGCCCCCCTTGTCATTGGCCCCAAAGGGCCTTAACGGGCACGGGCATGTGGGCACTGGGTTAGCGGGTGACCGAGCGCCATTGCGGGCGCCCAACAGAGCACTGCGAGGCCGGCGGGCGCGGCGCGGCAACGCGGGGAGGCGAGGATGGCGCGCCGGAGTTGCAGCGCCGCTGGCGGAGCGGCGAGGCGAGGCCAGCACGGGTCGGCCGATGTAGCGAGCGGCAGCGGGCGCGCATGGGTGCATGACAGAGCTGCAGCAGATGCGGGGCCACGACAGAGCAGCATGAGCAGGGGTAAGGGCAGCAGCAGCGCGTGGCCGAGGTGGCACACGGTCAGGGCAGCCGGCGAGTGCGTTGTGGCGAGCGGAAGGAGGTAATGGCATGGGCATCTGCGGGCAGGGGCGCGCACGGCGGGCGGACGACGCGAGCAGAGGCGCAGGGGCTGCGGGCATGCATGCGCATGGCGGTTGCGGTGGCTGCAACGACAGCGGGGGCTTGCGCCAGGGGCAGGTGGGGAGGCTCAGCATCCACGGCGCAGTAGCAGCAGCGCAGCGACGAGCAGGGGAGGCGGCCCAAGCGGGCCCAAGCGGAGCAACGGGTGCGGGCTTGGCCGTGGCCGAAGGTGGAGCAAGAGAGGGAAGCAGGGGCGGGCCGGAGCAAGCGGGTGCGACCATGGTTAGTGCAGGGAGGCGTGGTGGCTGTGATGGAGAGGCAACGCACGGGCGTGTGCGCGGCCACGTGAGCGCGTGCACGGGACGGCGGGTACGGCGGCGTCCGACACAGGGAGAGGGAGGAGGGGAGAGGCCAGGGCCTCACCGTGGGAGCGTGGGGACTAAAGCAGCGGTGCGCGGGGAGGACGACGGGGACGACGCGACGCAGGGGAGGCAGTCAGGCGGGGGAGGTTCGGCGAGGTGGCCTCCGGCAAGGTCCTCGGCGGTGGTGACGTGCACTCCAGCAGCGTTAGGGGATGGCGGTAGGCGACGGTTCCTCGGGCGCGGGCACGCCGGCGAGGTGGGGCTCCGGCGCGGCAAGGGGTCGGGCGTGGGGTGCTTGGCGATGCTGGAGAATGAGAGCGGGTGGGGGTCTCGGTCAGGAGGAGTGGGGGGTCATGCGGGGCGACGGGGATGACCCCGATCCAGATCTGGATCGGTGGGGAAGTGGGGGGTGGTTGCCTATGGTTCGATCGGGGTGGGGATAAGGGAGTGCAGCCTGGGCCAGGTGGACTGGCCTGACAGGGAGTGGCCAGCTGGGCCAAGGCCAATTTGGGAGGGGAGGGTTTTCTCCTTTTCTTTTGTTTTTGTTTTCACTTTTTATTTATTTTACTTTTCTGTTATAGTTTTATTTCCTATTATTTTAGTTTTAGTAAAATATACACGTAGCATCTAAATTAGTATTTCAACTTAGTCCACTGTCACAAAAAGTCTAGTCCACAAATAATTTAGTTTGATATTTTATTAATTAGTAAAGGCATTTAAATAATTAGGTTTGCTACTATTTAAATCATTTTAGTGCAGTTAAGCATTTCATAAAAGTTTGGTTTCGCCACCATAATCACCTATGCATTATCTAGCATGAGCCGAACATTTTAGTTTCATTGTTTGAAAACTTTTGTTGTTTGCCTGATTTTTAATTTGGATTCGAATCGGTTTCGAACTAACACGAGATTAGCAACAATAATTGAGGTGACGTGGCATCATTAGGAGAGGTTCACTGTAGCTTAATTATCCGGGCGTCACATAATGGTGCTGAAATCCTTCACGAACCGGCGGTAAAAACCTGCAAGTCCGAGGAAGCTATGTACTTGGCTCACAGTTTGTGGAGCCATCCACTCACGAATAGCCTTGATCTTATCTTCATCGACCTCCACACCTTTTGCTGAAACAACAAAGGCAAGAAACACAACCTTGTTTGTGCAAAATGTGCACTTTTCCACGTTATCATACAACTTTTCCTCCCGTAGGACAACAAGCACACATTTTATATGTCCAACATGATCCTCCAAAGTTTTGCTATATATCAATATGTCATCAAAGTAAGCCAATACAAATTTACCAATGAAGCATCTAAGGACATGATTTATCAATCTCATGAAAGTACTAGGTGCATTCGTTAATCCAAAAGGCATAACAAACCATTCATACAAGCCAAATTTTGTCTTAAATGCAGTTTTCCATTCGTCACCCTCTTTCATTCTTATTTGGTGGTAACCACTTTGCAAATCAGTTTTGGAAAATATGGGGGAGCCACAAAGTTCATCAAGCATGTCATCGAGCCTAGGAATAGGGTGCTGATATCTCACAGTTATATTGTTAATAGATCTACAATCAGTGCACATGCACATGGTACCATCTTTCTTTGGAACTAATAGTATAGGAACAACACAAGGAGAAAGACTTTACCTTACATACCCTTTGTTAAGAAGATCTTCTACTTGCCTCTGAATTTCCTTCGTCTCCTCTGGGTTTGCTCGGTACGGTGGTCGGTTTGGTAGTCGGGCACCCGGAACCAAGTCGATTTGGTGCTCAATGCCCCGCTTCGGAGGCAAACCAGGTGGTACCTCCTTGGGAAACACATCCTTATACTCCCGCAAAAGATAAAAAACAACACTAGGAAGGGTTGAGGGTAAATCGTTAGCAGCCAATAAAGTTTCCTTGTACATGAGCACAAAGAATGGAGTATTACGTTCTCTCAATTCCCGTATATCCCTTTTCCTAGCCATCATAATTAATCCATGTTTTTCCCGGGGCTTTGTCATATTCGGCTGTGGAGCTTTTGGCTGTGGAAAAACTCCCTCACTATGTTGGTGGCTCACTCATTGTGTATGATCACTCTCTCCCTTTTTCTTTCCTTTGCTTTTCATCTCATCAAGATAGACTTCCTCGAGTGTCATGGGCAGCCAAGTGAACTTTTCTCCTTTATGGACAAAACATAAGCGATTCACACGCCCGCTGATTTGCACATCACGGTCATGCAACCACGGTCGTCCAAGAAGCAAGTGACAAGCATGCATTGGCACCACATCACACTCAACATCATCTTGATATGTCCCAACTGAAATTGGTATTTGCATGCCGCTAATCACCTTAATTGCGCCCCAATCATTCAACCATTGCATGCGGTATGGGTGTGGGTGACGTTTTGTTTGCAATTGAAGCTTCTCGACCATCTCCGTGCTTGAAATATTGTTGCATCTGCCACTATCAACAATCACTTGACATATCTTTGAGTTGACAAGGCAACGGGTGTGGAAAAGATTATGCCGCTGCCCCTTTTCCTCCTCCACAACCTGGGCGTTAAGTGAACGACATACAACCAAAGCTTCTCCATTAAGTTCCTCATGAGATAAAATAGTTCCTCCTACTTCCCAACCTTGCTCCTCTTCCACTTCATCATTCCCACCTTTAGGGTCACTTTCAGACTCCCATTCACCTTGTTCATTGATGATCATAGTTCTTTTGCTTGGGCATTCCGAAGAAATATGACCTCTTCCTTTGCACTTGTGGCATTGAATGTCGCTGCTGCATGTAGAACTCTTTTCTGGAGGTGGAGCAGATGATACTCCTGCTATAGCTGATGACCGCATATCTTGATTGCGAATAGCAGGTGAGGAAGCCATCGAGGCATGTGTGTGCCTAGGTGGTGCACCCTCAAACTGAGAGCCATATGGTTGTTTTGTTCGCTGCCAGGAACGGGTGGTGTTACGGCCTTGGAAAGCACGAGTACGACCATTACGCAGATTCTTCTTCCCAACTCGTATATCTTGATGAACCACATCTTGTAGTGTATCATAAGGAAACATCTCCACAAAATCAGATATTTCATCATTCAGCCCATGTAAAAATCTTGCCATCTTCGCCTCATCACTTTCATGGGTTCTTGTCCGAATTAGCAGCACCTCCATCTCTTTATAGTACTCCTCAATAGTGCGGGAACCTTGAGTGAGCCCCTGCAACCGCTTGTACAATTGCCTCTCATAGTATGATGGAACAAAACGGCGCCTCATGACTTCCTTCATCAAATTCCAACTGCGGATATGATTATTGCCTGACATCAACCGATCGTCTTGCAGCTAATTCCACCATGTAAGAGCATAACGAGAGAATTCCATAACAGCAAGATAAACTCTCTTGGATTTTGAAAAACCATGGATGCGAAATATTTGGTCACACTTCTCTTCCCACTCAATATATGCATCCGGATCCTCTTTTTCCGTGAATGATGGCACATGTAGCTTCACTCATGCTTGGTTGTCATGGTCATTCTAATCACGACAGTCATAAGGATGACCATTGCGACCAAAAACAGCACCACGGCGAGGCGGGGAGTAGGGTTCATAGTCCCCCATGCCTTCATCTTCATCACGATGCTCGGAGAGATTTTCAAGGAAGATGGCACCACCAGCATGTGCCACTCGTCGCCGGTGATCAGCAGCAAACCTGCGGGGGTCATGGCCTCGCCCGCGAGCTTCTCCTCCATGCAGCCCACCCGCACAGGGGGCAGCAAAGTCGCCACGCCTCCGTTCAGCACCAACAGCAGGGGTGTCGTGGGCAGCAGCTCCTATCGCTCTTCCACAACCAACATGGTGATCATTGTTTCCTTGCCGTTGCCGGTTGTCGGCGGCCAGCGAGGCAGCGGGGCTGTGTTGATGTTGATTCCCATTACCCGCGATAGGAAGACGACCACCGAACATCCTTCGCATAGCTGCAACTATACTCTCCTCAACCATATCACCAAGCGCTGCGTGAGTTTTTGGGAGATCATCTTCCAGAAGTTGATGTCCATGTACACTCGAGTTGGATCCTGTCGTGTTAACTCTTGGAAACAAGTGGAAAAAGAAAAATATATGTGGAAAACACTCAGCTCACCTTCTTGCTTACCCAAATTCTAATGATTCCTTGGTGGCTGTGCGGAAGTAGCAAATCAGGAGTGGACGGGCGAATGAAAGGAAGGAAGCTGACGGTTTCTAGGTGGATCTGGGTGGGTTAAAAAGGGAGGGCTAGTGCTGAGATCCAATCGATGCAAACCAAATGAACAAGAAAATTTTGTAATCCTTGCACCACGTTCGAGCTGCAACACTTGCCACTTCAACTTCTGAAATTTCTCACCAAACTGAATATGATTGCACACTTGCTCAACACTTTCTCTTCTCTTTTTTATCTTTTTTTCACTCTTTTTTGCTCTTTTTTTCACTCTTTTTTTGCATCACAAAAGATCCAACAACAAGACTCAAAGAACACAACAGCAACTTTGGATAGAACTTGGTGCAAACACAAAGAGGAAAGCAAACAACTAGATCTCAGCAAACAAAGGCTTGGATTTTTTGTGGCTTTTTGGCTTTGGACTCTAGGATGGGGAAAACCAAACTAGAAAGGATAGATCTAGCAACAAAGATAAATATCCTACCGTGTAAACCTTGCTCTGAATACCAGATGATGCGACCCCGTCTTCAAAGAAGAGGGGGTACAAGGGGAGGTCCGATCTTCACGGCATAGGATCGACAAATGGATGGGGATAACTAGCTGCAAGCAGCCGAAAAATGGAAAATAAGAGATTATGACCCGACGAGGAGGAGGCTCACCGAAGCTTGCAATCCAAACATTCACCGATCCACAACCCGCAGTACTACCCCACACAACCACGCTCAAGTCATGGAGCACGGGATAGGTGCAATCCGCAAGGGAAACCACAAACTCTAATCCACACAACACGATCTAGTCGTGGAGCACGAATTAGGAGCAATTTCTCAAGGAATCACGAGACTAAGGATAACAAGAGTTTTCCAATCTCAGGAGGAGTCTATGTCTTTGGTCTTCGATAGAAATGGCAAAAGTCCCAACAAAGGGAAGAGCTAGCCTATTTATAATCGGGACAACCCCCCTGGATAGGTGTGAAAGAGAACTAGCTTCTGGAACCAGCTTAGGTGTGAAAGTGAACCAGCTTTGTTTGACTAATGGCTTCAAGACATAATGAGGTAGCTTCTGGAATACTCTCGTTGGAGGTGGTTGGTAGTTCCCGACCAAACATTGTTCACTGGAGTCGAACAATGTTTCCTTCAACAGAAAACTCAAGTTCTGGGAACCTTTTGCAAGTTGGAATATCCAAACTCGTGCAAAACATTGTTTCATCAGAATCGGAACAATGTTTCTTCAGCAGACAACTCACTCTTGATGAATTCCTAACTTTGTTTCTTCGCCATAAAACATTGTTTTGCACGGACTGAAATGTGTTTGGCCTTCTTCGATATCGCACCTGAGTTCAACCAACAACAAAGGAGGTGAAGGCACAACCATGTTTTCAAGGTCAAATGATATACTTAAGTTAGTGTTCACCTGATCATGTATTTGCATTGTGCGGCTTCTTGTGATTGGACCATTGATGATTGGTGGTGTGGTGCCCATGGTTGGGATGTCCTCATCAGTAGAGCATCTTTATAATCACCCAATTATGTTGTGATATTTTGATAGCACACAAGGCATTCCTCCGGTATCCGGGAGTTGCATAATCTCATAGTCGAAGGAATATGTATTTGACATGAAGAAAGCAATAGCAATAAAACTGAACGATCAATATGCTAAGCTAACGGATGGGTCATGTCCATCACATCATTCTCGTAATGATGTGATCCCGTTATCAAATGACAAATCATGTCCATGGTTAGGAAACCTTAACCATCTTTGAACAACGAGCTAGTCAAGTAGAGGCTCACTAGGGACACAATGTTTTGTCTATGTATTCACACATGTATCAAGGTTTCGGGTCAATACAATTCTAGCATGAATAATAAACATTTGTCATGATATAAGGAAATATAAAATAACAACTTTATTATTGCCTCTAGGGCATTTTTCCTTCACTTATATACCAGAAGATGGGCACCGGAGGTGGGTCGAGGAGGGCACAACCCACCAGGGCACGCCTGGGCTCCCTGGCGCGCCCAGGTGGGTAGTGCCCACCTGGTGGGCCTCCTATGGTAGTTATTCGCTCCAATAATTCTTATTTATTCCATAAAATTTCCTCATGAAGTTTCAGCTCATTTGGAGTTGTGCAGAATAGGTAGCCTGATGTAGCTTTTTCAGGTCCAGATTTCCAGCTGCCGGAATTCTCCCTCTTTGTGTGAACCTTGCATATTATGAGAGAAAAGGCATTAGAATTACTCCAAAAAGCATTATTATTCATAACAACATTATAAATAACAGTAGGTAAACATGATGCAAAATGGACGTATCAACTCCCCCAAGCTTAGACCTCGCTTGTCCTCAAGCGAAACCGAAATCGAAAAACATGTCCACATGCTTAGAGAGAGGCGTGTCGACAAAAACAAAATACAGACATAGAAGCATCATGTAAATTATTATAACAACAACAAACTTTAACATAAAACTTTTATCATAGAACTTTTATCATAGACTTCTCATGAATAAGTTACAATTCTTCACAACATCGAAGTATAAAGCATAAACTCTATTGGAAACCAACAAACTATGTTCTCAGTCAACTTTGCAACTATAATTCACCATCTTTTCAGGAAGGGTCACATATTGGAGCCTTTAGGCAAGTCCACATACTCAACCTTCATATAGTCTTCTCTGATTGTTAACACTCACCACATACACATGAGCAAAATATTTCAACCGGACACATAGAAAGATAGGGGATTATAATTTTGCCTCCCAGCGTATTCACCTCAAGGGTGATGTCAACAATAATAACTCATGCTACCCATATCCAACTGGATATATGTGCCTAGATCTTTCCTCACCACATGATGCTTGCCAAAAGAGAAAATAAAAAGGAATAGAGTGAAAAACTTTGACTCTTGCATGAAAGTAAATACATAAAAGTAAAAGATAGGCCCTTCGCAGAGGGAAGCAGAGGTTGCCATGCGCTTTTTGTTTGTATGCTCAATCCCTTAGTGCAAAAGAATATCACATTATATTGCCCCTTATGATAGAAACCTTTATTATGTAGTCTGTCGCTTTTAGTCTTTGCCATCACAAGTTCGTACAACGCTCAATTTTCTCTTACACTAAATTATCTAACACTTTTAGAAGCAATTTTTATTGCCTTATTGCACCGACGACAACTTACTTGAAGGATCTTACTCAATCCTTCGGTAGGTATGTGGTGGACTCTTGAAAATAAGATTTGGGTTTAAGGGTTTTTGGATGCACAAGTAGTATCTCTACTTGGTGCGGAATTTTTGGCTAGCAAAGATGGGGGGCAAGCACCACATGTTGAAGGATCTATGACAATATAACTTCTATATGAATATGAACAAACATAAATCATTATGTTTTCTTCCTTGTCCAACGTCAACAATTTTTGCATATAATATTTTGATGGGGGCTCACAACCACAAAAGATTTCCAAGATAGTGTATTTGTATGTGAATCTTCTCTTCCCTTATTAATTCTTTCATGAATTGCACCATTGACCAATGCTATGTTTGTCAATCTCCAATAAAATTTTATACTTATACTTTTCCTTATGTGATGTCATTACTTACCATAAGATTAGCATATGATATTTTTCATTTATTTACTTTCTTTTTTGTTGAAAATGAAAGTAAAGAAAACAAAACTCCAACTGAACTTTATTATATCTCTCTCATACGATTACAAAGATGGATCACTAAGCAAACTCTCGAAAAGAAAGGATCAAACTAAACTTTTATTCATCTAAAGCAAAAGATAACTATGGATCAAACTAAGGTAAATAAAGGCAAAAGATAGTGGAGGTGATACGATACTGGGGCACCTCCCCCAAGCTTGGTGCAAGCCAAGGGGAGTGCCCATACCCGATACCCAATTTTCTTTTGGTGATGAAGAAGGAGGTGGTGGTGATGATGTAGAGGGTTTGTATTTCTTTTCCTCCAGCTTACGCCGGAGGATAAAGTTATCTATCCTCAACTCATCATTCTCCATCTCGAGCTTTATTATCCTCTGATACGTCTCCAACGTATCTATAATTTTTGATTGTTCCATGCTATTATATTATCCATCTTAGATGGTTTATATGCATTTATATGCTGTTCTATATGATTTTGGGGACTAACCTATTAACCTAGAGCCCATTGCCAGTTTCTGTTTTTTCCTTGTTTTTGAGTTTTACAGAAAAGGAATACCAAACGGAGTCCAATTGATGTGCCAATTTTTGATGATTTTTTTGGACCAAAAGAAGCCCCCAGAGTAAAAGAGTTGGGCCAAAAGAGTCCCGAGCCATCCACAAGGGTGGAGGGCGCGCCCTACCCCCTGGGCGCGCCCCCTATCTCATGGATGACTCGGAGGCCCCCCCTGACGTGAGACTGACAACAAAAATTCCTATAAATACAGAAACCCCACAAAAGAAACCTAGACCGGGAGTTCCGCCGCCACAAGCCTCTGTAGCCAGGGAAAACCAATTGCGACCCTATTCCGGCACCCTTCCGTAGGGGGGATCCATCACCGGTGGCCATCTTCATCATCCCGGCGCTGTCCATGACAAGGAGGGAGTAGTTCACCCTCCGGGATGAGGGTATGTACCAGCAGATACGTGTTTGATCTCTCTCTCTCTCTCTCTCTCTCTCTCTCTCTCTCTCATTTTCTTGATTTGGCATGATCTTGATGTACCGCGAGCTTTGCTATTATAGTTGGATCTTATGATGTTTCTCCCCCTCTACCTTCTTGTAATGGATTGAGTTTTCCCTTCGAAGTTATCTTGTCGGATTGAGTCTTTAAGGATTTGAGAACACTTGATATATGTATTCAATGTGCTTATCTGCGGTGACAATGGGATATTCACGTGATCTACTTGATGTTTGTTTGGGTGATCAACTTGCGGGTTCAGTGACCTTGTGAACTTATGCATAGGGGTTGGCACACGTTTTTGTCTTCACTCTCCGGTAGAAACTTTGGGGACTCTTTGAAGTTCTTTGTGTTGGTTGAATAGATGAATCTGAGATTGTGTGATGCATATCGTATAATCATACCCACAGATACTTGAGGTGACATTGGAGTATCTAGGTGACATTAGGGTTTTGGTTGATTTGTGTCTTAAGGTGTTATTCTAGTACGAACTCTAGGATAGATCGAATGGTAATAATAGCTTCGTGTTATTTTACTATGGACTCTTGAATAGATCGATCAGAAAGGATAACTTTGAGGTGGTTTCATACCCTACAATAATCTCTTCGTTTGTTCTCCGCTATTAGTGACTTTGGAGTGACTCTTTGTTGCATGTTGAGGGATAGTTATATGATCCAGTTATGTTATTATTGTTGAGAGAACTTGCACTAGTGACAGTATGAACCCTAGGCCTTGTTTCCAAGCATTGCAATACCATTTTCGCTCACTTTTATAATTAGTTACCTTGCTGTTTTTATATTTTCAGATTACAAAAACCTATATCTACCATCCATATTGCACTTGTATCACCATTTCTTCGCCGAAATAGTGCACCTATACAATTTACCATTGTATTGGTTGTGTTGGGGACACAAGAGACTCTTTGTTATTTGGTTGCAGGGTTGCTTGAGAGAGACCATCTTCATCCTACGCCTCCCACGGATTGATAAACCTTAGGTCATCCACTTGAGGGAAATTTGCTACTGTCCTACAAACCTCTGCACTTGGAGGCCCAACAACGTCTACAAGAAGAAGGTTGTGTAGTAGACATCAAGCTCTTTTCTGGCGCCGCTGCCAGGGAGGTTAGTGCTTGAAGGTATATCTTTAGATCTTGCAATCGAATCATTTAGTTTCCTGTTTTATCACTAGTTTGGTTCATAAAAGAAAACTACAAAAAAAATGGAATTGAGGGTGCCTCGTATGCTTCATCTTTTTAATGTCTTTCGTGAAAATGATGGAAAGGAAAATTGTGCCCAGGTACTAGAAGAAGAATGCATTAAAATGTTTGGTACTAAATCTTTGAATGATGAGAATCATTGCAATGTTGTTAGTATGAATTCTTTGAGTATCCATGATGCTAATGATATGCAAAGCCACAAGCTTGGGTATGCTATGTTTGATGAATATGATATTTTTAGTCCCCCAAGTTTTGATGAGAATATTTATTATGATGATAGCATGCCTCCTATTTATGATGATTATATTGATGAAAGTGGGTTTGGAGAGGTCATGACTTTATTTAGTGATGAATCCACTATTTCGGAAGAGGTTCCAATTGATTATGAGAACAAACTTGCTATCTATGATGATTATTGTGATGACATGTATGCTATAAAGAATAATGATAACCATGAAACTTGTCAGCATGATTTTAATTTTCAATTGGATTATGCCTCACATGATAGTTATTTTGCTGAGTTTGCTCCCACTACTATTCATGAGAATAAATTTGCTGATGTGGAGAGTAGTAAAATTCCTATGCTTGTGCATCATGAAAATAATGCTTTATGTGATGGTTATATTGTCGAATTCATTCATGATGCTACTGAAAATTATTATGAGGGAGGAGTATATGCTTGCAAGAATTTCAATAATACCAAGTTTCCTCTCTATGTGCTTAAAATCTTGAAGTTATGCTTGTTTTGCTTTCCTATGCTAGTTGATTCTTGTTCCCATAAATTGTTTGATCACAAAATCCCTATGCATAGGAAGTGGGTTATACTTAAATGTGCTAGTCATATTCTTCATGATGCTCTCTTTATGTTTCAAATCTTATCTTTTATGTGAGCATCATTGAAATCATCATGCCTAGCTAGGGGCGTTAAATGATTACGCTTGTTGGGAGGCAACCCAATTTTATTTTTGTTCTTCGGCTTTGCTCCTGTTTAGTAATAATTAATTCATCTAGACTCTGGTTAGATGTGGTTTTGTGTTTTAATTAGTGTTTGTGCCAAGTAATACCTTTAGGATAGCCTACAGTGATAGTTGATCTTGCTGAAAAACAGAAACTTTTGCACGCACGAAAATAATTTTCATAAATCATAGGAATGTGCTTTTCAGTTGATTCTTTTTGTAGAAGATTAATAAACAAATTGCTTAGGACTTCCTAATTTCTGACGACTTTTGGAGTTACAGAAGCATTCGAGAGTTACAGATTAGTACAGACTGTTCTGTTTTTGACAGATTATGTTTTCTATGTGTTGTTTGCTTATTTTGATGAATATATGAGTAGTATCGGAGGGTATGAACCATAGAGAAGTTGGAATACAGTAGGTTTAACACCAATATAAATAAAGAATGAGTTAATTACAGTAACTTAAAGTGGTGGTTTATTTTCTTATACTAACGGAGCTCATGAGATTTTCTGTTGAAGTTTTGTGTTGTGAAGTTTTCAAGTTTTGGGTAAAGATTTGATGGACTATGGAATAAGGAGTGGCAAGAGCTTAAGCTTGGGGATTCCCAAGGCACCCCAAGGTAATTTTCAAGGACAACCAATAGACTAAGCTTGGGGAGGCCCCAGAAGGCATCCCCTCTTTTATCTTCCTGGTTGTTTCTTATTTTCCTATTTTTTCTTATATTCCAAAACAGACATAAAATATTTTTCCAGATTTTCCGGAGTCCGTTTACTTACCGTATCACGTACATCATCATTTTCATGATTCTGGATAATATTTTGGATAATATTGCTTTCAACATTAATGGGTGTACCTGAGATATAATGTTTTGTTTGTTGCCCATTAACAACCTTCGGGTTAGTACCTTCGGCATTATTTATTTTGATAGCTCCAGATCGATAAACCTCCTCGATAACATAGGGTCCTTCCCATTTGGAGTGGAGTTTTCCTGCAAGAATCTGAAGCGAGAGTTGTACAATAGAATATATTCTCCAACTTTGAACTCACACTTTTGGATTCTTTTATCATGCCATCTTTTAACTTTTTCTTTAAATAACTTGGCATTTTCATAAGCTTGGGTTCTCCATTCATATAATGAGCTAATATCAAATAACCTCTTCTCACCAGAAAGTTTGAAATCATAGTTGAGTTCTTTAATTGCCCAATAAGCTTTATGTTCTAGCTCAAGAGGCAAATGACAAGCTTTTCCATAAACCATTTTATAAGGAGACATACCCATAGGATTTTTATATGTTATTCTATAAGCCCAAAGTGCATCATCTAATTTATTAGACCAATTCTTCCGGGACCTATTGGCAGTCTTTTGTAAAATTAATTTTATTTCTCTATTTCTAAGTTCAACTTGACCACTAGACTAAGGATGATAGGATGATGCAATTTTATGGTTAACATCATACTTGGCAAGCATTTTACGGAAAGCGCCATGAATAAAGTGTGAACCACCATTAGTCATTAAATATCTAGGGACTCCAAACCTTGGGAAAATAACTTCTTTAAGCATTTTAGTAGAGGTGTTGTGATCAACACTACTAGTTGGAATGGCTTCTACCCACTTAGTAACATAATCAACAGCGACCAAAATATGAGTATACCCATTAGAGGAAGGAAAAGGTCCCATGTAATCAAATCCCCAAACATCAAATGGTTCAACAGCAAGTGAATAATTCATAGGCATTTATTGACACTTAGCGATATTACCTATTCTTTGACATTCATCACAAGATAAGACGAACTTACGAGCATCCTTGAAGAGAGTAGGCCAATAAAACCCAGATTGCAACACCTTGTGAGCAGTTCTGTCTCCCGCATGATGTCCTCCATAAGCTTCAGAGTGACATTTCCGTAGGATCTGTTCCTGTTCATGCTCAGGTACACAACGTCTAATAATACCATCTACTCGTTCTTTATAAAGATGTGGGTCATCCCAAAAGTAATGTCTTAAATCATAGAAGAATTTTTTATTTTGTTGGTATGTGAAATAGGTGGTAAATATTTAGCAACAATGTAATTAGCATATATAGTCAGCATACCAAGGACTGTTATGAGAAACATTTATTGCAGCTAACTGCTCATCAGGAAAGCTATCATTAATAGGTTGTGGGTCATCAAAAACATTCTCCAACCTAGACAGGTTATCAGGTACGGGGTTCTCCGCTCCTTTTCTATCAGTGATATGCAAATCAAATTCTTGTTGCAAAAGAACCCATCGAATAAGCCTAGGTTTGGCATCTTTCTTTTCCATAAGATACTTTATTGCATCATGATCAGTGTGAACAATTGCTTTTGAGTCTACAATATAGGATCTAAATTTATCACAAGCAAACACCACTGCTAGAAATTCTTTTTCAGTAGTACCATAATTTCTTTGTGCACTATCTAGAGTTTTACTTGCGTAGTGAATAGCATTCAGTTTCTTATCAACTCTTTGTCCTAGAACAGTACCAACAACATAATCATTAGTATCACACATAATTTAAAAAGGCAAGTTCCAATCAGGTGGTTGAACAATAGGTGCAGAAATTAAGGCTTTCTTGAGTGTTTCGAAGGCTTCTAAACAATCATCATCAAAAACAAAAGGAATATCCTTTTGCAAAAGATTTGTAAGAGGCCTAGAAATTTTAGAAAAGTCTTTGATAGATCTCCTATAGAAACCAGCATGACCAAGGAAACTACGAATACCTTTGATATCTTTAGGACATGGCATTTTCTCAATTGCACCAACCTTAGCTTTGTACACCTCAATACATCTTCAGAAATTTGATGGCCCAAAACAATACCTTCCTTAACCATAAAGTGTGTGACGCCCGGATAATTAAGCTACAGTGACCCTCCGCTAATGACGCCACGTCACCTTGATTACTGTTGCTAATCTCGCGTTAGTTCGAAACCGATTTGAATTCAAATTCAAAATCAAGCAAACAATAAAAAATTTCAAATATCAAAACAAAAATGTTCGGTGGGCGCTAAATAATGCATAGGTAATTATGGTGAAGTGAACACATTTTAGAAAATGCCTAAATATTTTAAAATGAAATAAAACAGAAAAGAAAATAAATAGAAAAAGAAAAAGTGAAAATAAGACAAAAGGAAAAGAACCCCCCTCTCTTGGACCAGACGGCCCAGCTCACAACCGGCCGGCCCATCCAACCGGCCTGGCCCACCTCGCTCGGTCGCTCCCTCCCCATCCCTGTTCCCTCGACCAGGGTCGGAACAGGGCACGTCCCCGCCGCACCCCCTCACCAGCGACGGGAGAGGATAAGGCCGCCACGCCCCCGCCTCCTCGATCCCGCCTCCCACTCGCCCCCACTCTCGCCCTCGGTTCCTGCGCCTCTCCCTCATCCCTCAGATCCACCTCGCTCCCCCTCGTTCCCCACCACATTCGAGCGCCGCCATGGCCTTGCCGCCATAGAAGACGCGGCCACCGTCGTCCGTTCGTCGCCCCGGCTAGTCCTGCAGCTCCTCCGTGGTCCTCTGCTTCCACTACGCCGCTGGATCGAGCCCCGGACCCCGTCACGTCACCACATTCTTCTTCTTCTCCTGCTCAGCCACTGCGTTGTCCTTGCCTTCGATCTACGCCGTCGGTCCTCCACGAGCCCTCTGCCCAGACCCCACACTCCCCCGGTGAGCCTCCGCGCCGGATGCGCCCTCCCCTGCCTCCTTTGAACACCGGTAGCGCCCGTTCCACGCTCACCAGAACGCGCCGCCACTTGGCCTCGTCGCCGGCGTGGCCACGGTGACCATTTGAAAGCACAAGTGCTCCCTAGGTGGTTTTGGTAATTAATGTCAACATATCTCTTGTTGGACTAACACTTTTATCTAGTATATTTCAGATAAGTTCAACAATGGAGTGGCATGGATTAAAGGATGTGGGAACTCCTTCAAGATGCTAAGGACAAAGGATTGGCTCAAGCTTCAAGCTCAAGACTCCTCATTTTACACTTTAGTGATCCAAGATCACATTGAGTCTATAGGAAAAGCCAATACTATCAAGGAGGGATGAGGTGTTGCTTAATGAGCCTCTTGCTTCATGTGCTTAGTGATATGCTCCAAAACCCTCAACTACTTTCCCACTTCCACAAATGACCTTAACCTAAAGCAAAATCGGTCACACCAATTCTTTCTATCCGGCGCAACCGATTTCAGATGTCTTAGCCACAGCCACAAGCCCTAGGCAAATCGGTCTCACCGATAGGGATCTCGGTCTCACCGAGATGGGATTGTAATCTCTCTGTGTATGTCCATTACCAAAATCGGTCTCACCGATTTTGTGCAATCGGCACTACCGAGATTAGAATGCAAACTTTCTGGTTGACTCAATACCAAAATCGGTCCCACCGAGTTTGTGTAATCGGTCAAACCGAGTTTGCCTGACCAACTCTCTGGAAAGCTTATTACCAAAATCGGTCTCACCGAGTTTGTGTAATCGGTCTTACCAAGATTACGTTATGCCCTAACCCTAACCATATCGGTCTCACCGAGTTGCATTTCGGTCCCACCGAAAATCCTAATGATCACATTATTTGCTAAATCGGTCTGACCGAGTTTAACGATTCGGTCCCACCGAGTTTGGTAGATTGTGTGTAACGGTTAGATTTTGTGTGGAGGCTATATATACCCCTCCACCTCCTCTTCATTCGTGGAGAGAGCCATCAGAACAAACCTACACTTCCAGCATACATTTTCTGAGAGAGAACTACCTACTCATGTGTTGAGGCCAAGATATTCCATTCCTACCATATGAATCTTGATCTCTAGCTTTCCCCAAGTTGCTTTTCACTCAAATCTTCTTTCCACCAGATCCAAAACCTATGAGAGAGAGTTGAGTGTTGGGGAGACTATCATTTGAAGCACAAGAGCAAGGAGTTCATCATCAATGCACCATTTGTTACTTCTTGGAGAGTGGTGTCTCCTAGATTGGCTAGGTGTCACTTGGGAGCCTCCGACAAGATTGGGGAGTTGAACCAAGGAGTTTGTAAGGGCAAGGAGGTCGCCTAGTTCGTGAAGATCTACCGCTAGTGAGGCAAGTCCTTCGTGGGCGACGACCATGGTGGGATAGACAAGGTTGGTTCTTCATGGACTCTTCGTGGGTGGAGCCCTCCGTGGACTCGCGCAACCGTTACCCTTCGTGGGTTGAAGTCTCCATCAACGTGGATGTACAGTAGCACCACCTATCGGAACCACGCCAAAACCATCCGTGTCTCCAATTGCATTTGAATCCTCCAAAACCCTTCCCCTTACTTTCTTGCAAATTGCATGCTTTACTTTCCGCTGCTCATATACTCTTTGCATGCTTGCTTGATATGTATTGTGAATGTTAACCTTGTGCCTAATCTCCACTTAAACTTAAGGAAACTTAAAAATTGCAACTTTGGTACTTAGTGTCTAATCACCCCCCTCTAGACACCTCTTCTCAAGGTCCTACAAGTGGTATCAGAGCATTGGTCTCCATTGCTTTGGTTTAATCACCATTGGAGGAAGATGGATGAGTCTACTATTGGGAGTCTTAGACATAGAGTGCTTATTCTTGATGGAGAGTATTTTCACGAGTGGAAAAATGAGATGCTTGTTATTTTCAATCAATATCATTTGAACAAGTACATTGCTAGCCCTTGTGCACCTTATGTTGATCCTATGCATCCTACCCATGATGAGTCAATTGACATGATTAGGAATATTAGAACTACCGAACTTATCATTAGAGGATTGCCTAGAAACTTGATTGGATGTTTGCCTACTTTCAAGTGTGCCTACACTATATGGAAATTTCTTGAGGAACGATTTCCAGATTATTCCTTGAAAAATCTTGATGAAATTCTTCATAAGTCTATTGCTTTGAGTAAGATGAATTCTAGTGATCCTATGTTTGGTGATCGTCTATTTGAGCTTACAAACCTTATGCGTGCCAAAGGAAATGTTGGTATTATTAGTGATATTATTTCTGAAGCTATAAAAATTCATAAGCAAGATCATTGTCAAACTCACTCTAATGAATCACCCTCTCTAGGACTTGATCCACCACATGATGATGTTGAACATGGATACTATGATGAGGATGATGATAGTGACTTCGATCTTGATGATGCAATGAGACACTTTGGTCTTATGGCAAATCTTCGGGGATATATGTCAGGAGGAAAGGAATGGGTTCTTGATAGTGGATGTACCGATCACATGACCGGAGATAAAGACATGTTTCATGATCTTGCTGATAATGATAGTCCTCGAAAGTATGTCACTTTCGGTGACAACTCAAAGGGTAAGGTGGTTGGCCTCGGTAAGGTGGCCATATCACATGATAGCTCCATACAAAATGTTATGCTCGTTGAATCTCTTGGATACAACTTACTTTCAGTATCTAGAATTGCTGATTTCGGTTTCAATGTTCTATTTACTGAAGTAGATTGCCAAGTGTTTTGTCGAGAGAACCATAAAATGGTCTTTACCGGTGTGCGTAGAGGTGATCTATACATTGTTGATTTCACTAAAAAGGCTCAACCTAAAACTTGCTTCATTGCTAAATCCTCAAAAGGTTGGTTATGGCATAGACGACTAGGTCATGTTGGTATGCGAAACCTTGACAAGCTTATTAAAGGAAATCATATCCTTGGAGTTAACTATGTAATATTTGATAAGGATAGACTTTGCAGTGCTTGTCAAGCAGGTAAACAGGTTGGAGGAAGGCATCCCGTGAAGAACATCATGACCACAAGGAGGCCACTCGAGCTACTTCACATGGATCATTTTAGTCCCAACTCTTACAAGAGTCTCGGTGGAAATTCTTTTGGTCTAGTTATAGTTGATGATTTTTCAAGATTTACGTGGGTGTTCTTTCTCGATGATAAATCGCAGGTCCAAAGATCTTCAAAAACTTCACTAGGAAGGCCCAAAATCAATTTGAAGTGAAGATCAAGAAGGTTCGCAGCAACAACGGAACGGAGTTCAAGAACGCAAATGTGGACACCTTTCTTGACGAAGAAGGGATTTCACATGAGTTCTCGGCTACGCAAACACCTCAACAAAACGGAGTTGTTGAGAGGAAGAACCGGACGCTCATCGAAATGGCGAGAACGATGCTTGATGAGTACAAGGCGCCGTAGCACTTTTGGGCAGAAGCGGTTGAGACAGCTTGTCATGCAACAAATCGCTTGTATCTTCACAAGCTACTCGGCAAGATGGCATATGAGCTCCTCACCGGTAACAAACCCAAGTTGGATACTTTCGAGTATTCGGCTCAAAGTGCTACATTCTTGATAAGCATCGTCGCTCTAAATTTGCTCCTAAATCTCATGAAGGTTTCCTACTAGGCTATGGCTCAAACTCTCACACTTACCATGTCTACAACATTTTCACCCGAAAGGTTGAAGAGACGGTAGATGTGAAGTTTGATCAATCTAACGGCTCGCAAGTAGAGTAATTGCCAATTGATGTAGGAGACAAAGATCCTTCGAAAGCAATTCAAGACTTGGCTATTGGCAAGGTTCGTCCAACGGACGTGAAGGAGAGTACCTCGTCCATCCAAGTGGAAGCTTCTACCTCACGACAAGGTGAACCAAGAGTTGATACGGAAGCATCCACAAGTGGGACACACCAAGATGAGGAAAACGAGGAAGTGCATCAAGATGAACGTCAACAACCTCCTTCTCCACCAGGACAAGAGAACGATAACGCCAACAATGAAGAAGGCCAAGAAGAAGAACAAGATGAAGAATATGTTCAATGAAGACCCAAGCAAAAGCTTTCACGAGTTCGAGCAAGAATTGCTAAAGATCATCCCGTCGAGCAAATCTACAATGACATTCAAACCAGGAGAATCACTCGCTCTAAAACTCGTTTAGCTAACTTTCGTGAAAACTATTCTTTCATCTCTAGAATTGAACCTATGAAGGTTGAAGAAGCATTGGAAGATCCGGATTGGATAAATGCTATGCATGAAGAGCTACACAACTTTGAGAGGAACCAAGTTTGGACATTGGTTGAGAAGCCCGACAACAACCACAACATCATCGGTACCAAATGGGTGTTTCGCAACAAGCAAGATGAAGATGGACAAGTAATTCGCAACAAAGCACGTCTCGTTTCCCAAGGCTACACACAAGTCGAAGGTATGGACTATGGTGAGACTTATGCTCCCGTTGCTAGACTTGAGTCCATTCGCATCTTACTTGCCTATGCTAATCATCATGATATCACCTTGTACCAAATGGACATTAAAAGTGCTTTTCTAAATGGTGAAATAGAGGAGGAAGTTTATGTTAAGCAACCTCCCGGCTTTGTCAATCCTAAGAAACCCAATCATGTTTACAAACTTCACAAAGCTCTTTATGGTCTTAAACAAGCTCCTAGAGCATGGTATAAATGCTTGACCAAGTTCCTTATTGAAAAAGGCTTTGAAATTGGGAAAATTGATTCTACTCTTTTTACTAAAATGGTTAATGGAGAACTATTTGTGTGCCAAATCTATGTTGATGATATTATATTTGGTTCAACTAACCCTCATTTTAGTGAAAAGTTTGGAAAGCTAATGTCGGAGAAGTTTGAGATGTCTATGATGAGTGAACTCAAATTCTTTCTTGGGTTGCAAATCAAGCAAACTAAGGAAGGTACCTTTGTTTCTCAAACGAAGTACACCAAGGACTTATTCAAGAAGTTCAATATGCAAGAATGCAAAGGGATGTCTACACCCATGCCTACTAGTGTACACCTTGATTTGACCAAAGATAGTGAACCGGTTGATCAAAAGGTTTATCGCTCTATGATTGGTTCATTGTTATATCTATGTGCTTCATGTCCCGATATCATGCTAAGTGTGTGCATGTGTGCACGATATCAAGCTGCTCCTAAGGAATGCCATCTTAAGGCCGTGAAAAGGATAGTGAGATACTTAATCCATACACCAAATTTTGGCATTTGGTATCCTAAGAGGGCCTCTTTTGATCTTGTTGGCTATTTCGACTCGGACTATGCCAGAGACAAGGTTGATATAAAGTCCACTTCGGGTACTTGTCAATTTCTTGGTAGATCTCTTGTGTCTTGGTCCTCCAAGAAACAAAACTCGGTATCCTTATCCACCGCCGAAGCTGAATATATTGCCGCTGGTTCATGTTCTGCTCAATTACTTTGGATGACCCAAACTCTTAAAGATTATGGGATATATGTGAGACATGTTCCATTGCTTTGTGACAATGAAAGTGCTATCAAAATTGGTCATAATCCTATGCAACATTCTCGAACTAAGCATATTGAAGTTCGTCATCACTTCATTCGAGATCATGTTGCTAAGGGTGACATTGATCTTAAGCATGTTCGCACCGAAAAGCAATTAGCGGATATATTCACTAAACCTCTTGATGAGAAAGTGTTTTGCAGGTTAAGAGGAGAATTGAACATCATTGATGCTTCAAACTTGGAGTAGAAACTCCATTGGATACATGCAAGACATGAGCTTATGACTAATCCTTGATATTTCCCTTATGATGAAAATCTTATGTCTTGGATATATTTGTATCTTGCATGTTATCTAACCCATGTAGGTACTTGGTGGAATCAAACTCCATGAGATTATAATCTACTCACATCTTGAGCAATCTCTACATCACCAAGTCTCTACACTATGGTGGTTGAAAACAAGGAAGCATGGAACCATTCAAACATATCCTTTGACAAATTCTATGTTGAACTTCATGATTGTCATTTTTGGATACTCAAGTGCTCTTCCTTGCAAGAACTAACCCATGTAGGTAGATGGACTCAAATTCCAAGTGGTGCTCCAACTCTTGATGAGCTACATCAACCTTGAGCTACCCACACAAGTTCAACTACATGGACAACACCACCAACCAAGGTATGTCATTCCATCTTAGAGAAGCTTTACTCCAAGCCCTGTTCAAGAATTCATCCGATTAACCAGTTAACTTGCCGATTAATCCCTACTCGTAGGGTCACCGAGTAGCCTATAAACCGATAAATCATCCGATTTTTTGATTAAATGGCCGATTAACTTGCCGATTAGCCGATTAATCCCCTACTCACTAGCCAACCGAGCAGCTACCAGTTAACGATTTCCTCAACAATGACTCCAAGTAATGAGCTAAAGCAACTCGACAAGTTATGAATACATCAAGATGCTTAAACGAAAAATGGTAACCCCATTTTGAGCTTAAACGATGAGTATGACCTATGATCTAGTGATCTCACTTGACTCCTAAGTCAATATACTCTAACATAGGTGACTTTGTCTCCGACCATCTCTAGATGAAGTTCTCTTGTGTTCTTTTCTGTGTTTTTGCATTTGTCTCATGCATATTTGTTTCCCCTTTAAAAAAAACAACAAAAAAAAGAAAAGAAAAACTTCATCTAGATTTCCTTCTGTTTGCTCTGCATTTTCTGCATCCAATTCATTGCACATCTTTCAGCAAATTCCTTGCAAATCTTTGTGAGATCTTACTAGTCTAAGTGAGCTGAGGTGACAAGTGTTTTCTCTGAGATGAACTCAGTTTCACCAATTTGTTATCTTCGGTCCAACCGAATTCTTTCGGTACAACCGAAGTATACCACTCGGTGCCACCGATTTCACAACAGGAAAAACAGTTTGCCACATATTCTGTGTTTCTTCTTTTCCAGCTCCACTCAATGAATCTTGTCCTCTACAAGCATCACATTTTTATCTTTGCTTTGTGCTGTGTCTCAAGGACCGAACCCATTCGACGGATTCCAGAAAACCCTTCTTGGAAATTGATGTCAAAGGGGGAGAGAGAGAACATCAAAGCTTATCATTTAGAAAGAGATCCTTAAGGGGGAGAGAGATCTTCAAGGGGAAGAGAGAGATCTCCAGGGGGAGGGAATACTTAAGTAGAGAGTAGTTCTCAAGGATCCCAGATGCTTGGTGTTCAAGAGGAGAGATGCCCACATGTCTTTTTGAGGGGAGAGACATGTTCATATGATCTGTTGTGCTTATTTGCATTAGCATACATTAGCTCTGATCATCATTCATATTTTTTTTCAGCTCTGATTTTCTATTCCCTATCTTCTCCCAGTATCCCATGCTAGATTCAGGGGGAGCAAGACATCTAAGGGAAAGAAATCATTTAAATTCATTGCATATATTTACTCTTGGGGACATGTCTAATCCAATGTGGTACTTAGTACTCACTCTCCACATGTCATCCCAGTCTTGGTATTCTTGTGGTTTCTTCTGTTTACTCTGGCTAGTAGATGTATCTGTGTTATCTAACCTTGTTTATGCAGGTTCATTTCATCCTAAGCCAACTCAAGACTTCAAGGTAAGTATATGCATCAAAATCATGTGTATGAGGAATTCTTGTTGATGTCCATATTGTTTGCAAGAAGGACTCATGAGCATGAAGGTATTTTCTTTAATATTCTTTGCTCTGATGCATATGGCCAAGATACATGTAACACATTTCCTGCTCTATCATGTTTATGCTCTCACATGCTTCTATATTCCATATTCACATGATTGCATACATGTAGGGGGAGCCTATGTTAGTTACATGTCTTTCCAAAGCTTTACTTGCTATTCTTTATATCTTTATCTAAAGCTTTGATGTATGTTGACATCAATTACCAAAAAGGGGGAGATTGAAAGCACAAGTTCTCCCTAGGTGGTTTTGGTAATTAATATCAACATATCTCTTGTTGGACTAACACTTTTATCTAGTATGTTTCAGATAAGTTCAACAATGGAGTGGCATGGACTAAAGGATGTGGGAACTCCTTCAAGATGCTAAGGACAAAGGATTGGCTCAAGCTTCAAGCTCAAGACTCCTCATTTTACACTTTAGTGATCCAAGATCACATTGAGTCTATAGGAAAAGCCAATACTATCAAGGAGGGATGAGGTGTTGCTTAATGAGCCTCTCGCTTCATGTGCTTAGTGATATGATCCAAAACCCTCAACTACTTTCCCACTTCCACAAATGACCTAAACCTAAAGCAAAATCAGTCACACCAATTATTTCTATCCGGCGCCACCGATTTCAGATGTCTTAGCCACTGCCACAAACCCTAGGCAAATCGGTCTCACCGATAGGGATCTCGGTCTCACCGAGATGGGATTGTAATCTCTCTGTGTATGTCCATTACCAAAATCGGTCTCACCGAGTTTGTGCAATCGGCACTACCGAGATTACAATGCAAACTTTCTGGTTGACTCATTACCAAAATCGGTCCCACCGAGTTTGTGTAATCGGTCAAACCGAGTTTGCCTGACCAACTCTCTGGAAAGCTTATTACCAAAATCGGTCTCACCGAGTTTGTGTAATCGGTCTTACCAAGATTACGTTATGCCCTAACCCTAACCATATCGGTCTCACCGAGTTGCATTTCGGTCCCGCCGAAAATCCTAGCGGTCACATTATTTGCTAAATCGGTCTGACCGAGTTTAACGATTCGGTCCCACCGAGTTTGGTAGATTGTGTGTAACAGTTAGATTTTGTGTGGAGGCTATATATACCCCTCCACCTCCTCTTCATTCGTGGAGAGAGCCATCAGAAGAAACCTACACTTCCAGCATACATTTTCTGAGAGAGAACTACCTACTCATGTGTTGAGGCCAAGATATTCCATTCCTACCATATGAATCTTGATCTCTAGCCTTCCCCAAGTTGCTTTCCACTCAAATCTTCTTTCCACCAGATCCAAAACCTATGAGAGAGAGTTGAGTGTTAGGGAGATTATCATTTGAAGCACAAGAGCAAGGAGTTCATCATCAACGCACCATTTGTTACTTCTTGGAGAGTGGTGTCTCCTAGATTGGCTAGGTGTCACTTGGGAGCCTCCGACAAGATTGTGGAGTTGAGCCAAGGAGTTTGTAAGGGCAAGGAGATCGCCTACTTCGTGAAGATCTACCGCTAGTGAGGCAAGTCCTTCGTGGGCGACGACCATGGTGGGATAGACAAGGTTGCTTCTTCGTGGCCCCTTCGTGGGTGGAGCCCTCCGTGGACTCGCGCAACCGTTACCCTTCGTGGGTTGAAGTCTCCATCAACGTGGATGTACGATAGCACCACCTATCGGAACCACGCCAAAAACATCCATGTCTCCAATTGTGTTTGAATCCTCCAAAACCCTTCCCCTTACTTTCTTGCAAATTGCATGCTTTACTTTCCGCTGCTCATATACTCTTTGCATGCTTGCTTGATATGTATTGTGAATGTTAACCTTGTGCCTAATCTCCACTTAAACTTAAGGAAACTTAAAAACTGCAACTTTGGTACTTAGTGTCTAATCACCCCCCCTCTAGACACCTCTTCTCAAGGTCCTAGACCATTTGGTCCCGTGCGTGCCACCGTTCCACTCCTCGCGTCGAGTAGACGCCGTAGACGCCTCATGCTGCTCGTTTAGCGCACCACAACTCTGAACCCGACGACGACCGAACTTCGTTGTCCGCCTTGCTGCTCGCCGCCGTCATCTTTGCCCATCTCCGGTCGTGCTAGTGCCACCGCTGGATGCCCCGGCTCGTGCACGTTCGAATGCGGCCATCCGCGTCCAAAATGATGGCCTATGGCCATTTTCCGGCGGATTCCGAGCTCCCGCCGCCGCTCAGCTCGACGCAGGCGATAGCTTCGGCGACCTCGGGATGAACCGCCCACGCCACTAGATGGGACTCTTCGCGCTTGTTCGAACGAGCCCATGCGTGCGCTGATCCGTGCCCTGTGCCCATTTTCTGGCGAACTTCGGCGGGTCAGCGCCGTGCATTTGGTCGCCGGCAGAGAGAGCCGGCCGTGCTGACCTGGCGCCGCGGGTCCCACCGCCTGGGCCACTGACTGGTGGGCCCAGGGCCCCCTGTTGACCAGTTGACTAAGTCAACTGCTGACTGGGCCGCTCCTGTCTCACTGACCTATAGGCCGCACCTCAACAATCGAAAGAAATAAAAGGAATAATTAGTTAACTAAATAGTTTAGCTAATTAAAACCCTAATCTCTCACTGACTACTGGGCCCCATCCTCTAATTAACCCATTTAGTTAGTTTTAAAACTCTGTTAATGCCGCTGACAATGACATGTGGGTCCCACTGGACCCACCTGTTTGGTTTGACCGGTCAACCGACCAGTTGACCCGCTAACATCACTCTGATGTCATTCTCGCGTCATCAAACACTGTTCTGGATAATGTTGGCTTTAGATAAATAATTAAAATCATAAAATGATTTAAATCTTTAGAAAATAATATCTTTTAATCCGTAACTCGGATGAAAATACTTTCTACATGAAAGTTGCTCAGAACAACGAGACGAATCCGGATACGCAGCCCGTTTGTCCACCACATGCCCCTAGCATATCGAACACGCAACTTTCCCCCTCCGGTACCTCTGCCCGAAAACGCGAAACACCGGGGATACTTTCCCGGATCTTTCCCCCTTCACCAGTATCACCTACTACCGCGATTGGGCACACCTAGCATCACGCTTTGTCATGTCATGCATCATCATGCATTTGTTTGCATTGTATTTATTGTTTCTCCCTCCTCTTCTCTCGCTAGACACCGAGACCGACGCCGCTGCTACCCAGTACGACTACGAAGTTGACGACCCCTCCTTCTTGCCAGAGCAACCAGGCAAGCCCCCCCTGATCACCAGATATCGTCTATTCTTCTCTATACTGCATGCATTAGAGTAGTGTAGCATGTTACTGTTCGGTTACTCCTATTTTGTTTCATAGCCAGTCATTGTTGCTACAGTCATTGATACCTTGCCCGCAATCCTAAATGCTTAGTATAGGATGCTAGTTTATCATCATTGGCCCTACATTCTTGTCAGTCTGCCTTGCTATACTATTGGGCCGTGATCACTCGGGAGGTGATCACGGGTTATACTATACATATATACATACTATACAGATGGTGACTAAAGTCGGGTCGGCTTGTTGAGTACCCGCGAGTGATTCACGGATTGGGGGCTGAAAGGACCTTTGTCCCGACAGCCCTCTGTGTGGATCTTAGTGGCGGAGCGACAGGGCAGGTTGAGGCTACCTAGGCGAGAGGTGGGCCTCGCCTTGGTCGGCGTTCGCGGTTACTTCATAATAACACGCTTAACGAGATCTTGGTATTTGATCTGAGTCTGGCCACTGGCCTATACGCACTAACCAACTATGCGGGAAAGATATGGGCACTCGACGTCGTGGTACCAGCCGAAGCCTTCGTGACGTCAGCGACTGAGCGGCGCGCGCCGGATTGGAACGTAAGCCTGCTCTTGTATTAAGGGGGCTAGTTCTGCTTTCGGCTGCCCTCGCAACGTGCAGGTGTGCAATGGGCGATGGGCCTAGACCCCTGCGCCATAGGAGTTAGACCGGCGTGCTAACCTCTCTGTTGTGCCTAGGTGGGGCTGCGACGTGTTCATCTTCCGAGGCCGGGCATGACCCATGAAAGTGTGTCCGACCAAATGGGATCGAGCGTGTTGGGTTATGTGGTGCACCCCTGCAGGGAAGTTTATCTACTCGAATTGCCGTGTCCCTCGGTAAAAGGACGACCCGGAGTTGTACCTTGACCTGATGACAACTAGAACCGGATACTTAATAAAACACACCCAGACAAGTTCCACAGACATCCCGGTGATCGCTTTTCCACAGGGCGACGAGGGGAGGATCGCCGGGTAGGATTATGCTATGCGTTGCTACTTGGAGGACTTCAATCTACTCTCTTCTACATGCTGCAAGACGGAGGCTGCCAGAAGCGTAGTCTTCGATAGGACTAGCTATCCCCCTCTTATTCTGGCATTCTGCAGTTCAGTCCACTGATATGGCCTCCTTACACATATACCCATGCATATGTAGTGTAGCTCCTTGCTTGCGAGTACTTTGGATGAGTACTCACGGTTGCTTTGCTCCCTCTTTTCCCCGTTTTCCTCTTCTTCTCGGATGCCGCAACCAGATGTTGGAGCCCAGGAGCCAGACGCCATTGTCGGCGACGACTACTACACTGGAGGTGCCTACTACTATGTGCAGGCTGCTGACGACGACCAGGAGTAGTTTAGGAGGATCCCAGGCAGGAGGCCTGCGCCTCTTTCGATCTGTATCCCAGTTTGTGCTAGCCTTCTTAAGGCAAACTTGTTTAACTTATGTCTGTACTCAGATATTGTTGCTTCCGCTGACTCGTCTATGATCGAGCACTTGTATTTGAGCCCTCGAGGCCCCTGGCTTGTAATATGATGCTTGTATGACTTATTTATGTTTTTAGAGTTGTGTTGTGATATCTTCCCGTGAGTCCCTGATCTTGATCGTACACGTTTGCGTGCATGATTAGTGTACGATTGAATCGGGGGCGTCACAAGTTGGTATCAGAGCCGACCACCTGTAGGAATCCCCTTCCACACTCCTTGTTAAGTCAAGTCTAGACATTACAAAACTTTTACTAACATGGCTGTGTGTCTTACGGGCCCACGTTGCCATTTAGGTGGTATTAGGATCTTTTACTCCTCGACCTTTACTTCGGGACTCTGATCTCTCTTCTATTCGGGTGAAATGATTTTACTAACTCTGACTCTAGGTTCTCGTAACTACTTCCTCCCGGAGAGCCCCTCACTCCAGATGATTACTTGGTGCACCGAAGGATTTCGAAGATACTCTCCAATGTTCTCGAGACTTTGTGCTCGTTGCTCTTGCAATACCTACCACTGATTTATCCCTATGGATAAATACTTACACCCTCATTCTTAATTTTATTCCAAGTTGATCTTGTTAATACAAGATGCCCCAAATTGCTCTCCGTTGTTCCAAGAATCCTTTGAGCTTACTACTTTACAGTTCTTGCCTCATGAATACCCTTACGGATAATTCCTCGCACTTATCGAGTATCTGCTCTTTCCCATTTGTTCATGTGTTTCACAAAAGTTTTCTAAATACCATTAGATCTTCCAAAAATCCTGAGCATCCTCTTGCTCTTGATATTCTTGCTTGCTTGCATTATGGTTAATCCCATAAGTCTCGTAATCTTATTGGCATCCCTTTTCATTATGATTTTGATCCTATGGATTCAACATGAGTGCGAATGCACGCAATCATCAGTTGATCCTTTTAAATTATATTTCCGGCTCAGACGTCTTTCGAACATGAGCTGGTTCTCAGCCAATCAGATTACCATTGATTGTGCCCCTAAGTCTATTCAACTTATCCATCCTTGAACAGAGCATCTGCTTCTGATCCTTCGATTTGGAATCATAATTCCTTTGCATTTAAGCTTTGAATTATTCAGATGATTTCATAACCTATTGCATTTGCATTCTTTCCTCTTCTGCTTGAGTACCGATACTCACATCAGATCCTTTGTGTACCATCAATTCCTTTGTTGGATTTTATCCGACAACGTCCTTCATATTCAATCACGTTGGAAGTTCTTCCCCCGATACATAATGCCAATGGTAAATCCTATTCTCTGAATTGGCCAACGATGCTCTGCTTTCGAGCTTGTGTTATTTACTCTTGAAGTTCGCAGTATATGTTCCTAAGATGCCCCGATGGGTTGAACCTATACCTTCCTAAAACCATATGAACCCGAAAGTTTTCACATGTTGTACCCTTCTAGTGTTTTACCAGATAATTTTCTACCCTACAATTTCTTTGAAGACGAAAAGTGAATGAAAGGTTATGCATTAAAGAAGTGGGAGTCGACCTTGAACTTTGTGTTCATGCCCATGGACACGATGTAGATCTTATCATTAAAGCTTCTCTTAAATTAATTATTCCATTGGTATAAGTTCATCTTATATATGGGATCTGGCCTTTTGCAATCGTGGTTCTGGCCATGTTCTCCTTTAAATACCATTTCTTGTGCAAGTTTAAGCACTTGTCTTCTATAGAGCAATACCCCAGTCCAATCTCTATTTTGATCTGTTGTCGAGTATTACCCCCTGGTATCTCGAGATTATCATGGAACTACATAACCTCTTATGAGTTCTTCATCAAGTACTACATTCTCACGGATTCCAATTTTTCATGGGCTCTGAGTTATTAAACACTCAAAGACACCGATAACTAAACCAAGTCCGCACTACGGTTCAACAACTCTTCAGTAATCTTCTTTAAGTACGAGTTTGTACCCGATCATGTCATTCCTAGCCTGCTCTGCTATATCTATTCGTGTTGATTCTAACTGTGCTACCTGGTCCTTCTTCTCTGAGCACAATTTTCGACGATGAGCTAAGCTTACGTCGATTTTCCTCATCATGTCATTTCGCCTTGAACAGCAAACTTGGTTTGGAGTTTGTGACGTACCCGTGGCTCCAATAACCTTTCGCTTCATCATTCCTTTGACTTGATGTCATCGCCGTTCGGTTACACCTTCATGAAATCTCTCGACAATTGTGTCATGATCATCATCAACATTTTGAGCTCTTCTAGGATATCAATAGAATTCATGATGAGAAATACCATCCTTGCCCTCGATGAATTTTATTATCATCGACCACTTTATTGCCTTCCCACCAACACAGCTTGTTCGTGTTTGGTGTTGTACCTTGGGTTCCCTGCCATCCAGCAATTGTTCTTCTTTACTCAGAACATTACCATCTCTTATGTCATCAATGTTGTGAGAATTACACCACCTCTTAAGAATTTGTGATACAATGATGCTTGCCACCATCACCATTCTTTCTTGGTCCTCGTGTTGATTCCAACAAGTGAACGGTGCTGTTTGAATTCTGCCCTTCTAGCAACCCTATTGCTTTGAAGTTAATGGTCAGCCGTTCATTCTTGGACTATTGATTATTTAATCATTATGACATTGGTCGTGCAACCCAACCCATATTCTGGGCGCACCTTTCAACCAATGTTTAATTGTGTATGTTTTCCTCGAGCATACCTCATTATATCATTTGATCTGAAAAATGTTATCTCCTTGTTCACCTAATTGTGGAAATCCATCTTTTGGAAATCCCAATGAATTGTCGCTGAGTTCATCACCCACCTCCTCACCCTCTCCTTGGTTTAATGATGAACTCATGATTCAGAACTTGCTTCCATAGCTTATTTCCCGAGAATCTTGCAACTCCATCACGTAAAATTGAGTTGCACCCTTCCTTCTCAGGCATCATGAGTCTGAGGTATCCTGACACCAATCAGATCCAAATCTCAGGTCAGATATGATGGTTTGAACATATTTCCAGGAGTTTTAACATTGGTCTTTATATGACCCGGTAAGGTGATGTCATGCCTAGCACACCTGGCTGGGGAAACCATTATTATAATACCCCCTCTTTTCAGTAAGGTTAGCCATTCTTCCATAAGGAAATTGTAAGACTTATTCTATAAGATGTTCCTGATGGATCCTTTGTGAATACAAAGTCTGACCTTTGCTTGCAAACCATGTCAATGCTATCTTGAAGCATGTCCATGGTACTCCAATTTTCAACAAAAACATTTGAAGTCCAATGCTAAATGTTTCCTGCTCGATTATCCAAACACCTCTGTATGGGTAATGTCATGAAAATTCTATCCCCTACCTAAAGAGTTTACTACATTATATCCTGTCATGGATATCATGCTCTGCTCGTCCTTCTGAAGGTTATACCTTTGAAATATGTGTTTAAACACATTTTCCTTTCCATTGTTCTATTTAATCTGATAATCATATTTTTCTTTCCATTTGTTGGGTTAACGTTTCTTGTGATCTATATGATCTAAGCAGTAATATTCTCCTGCTTAGGTAAACACCTCGGTTTACAACTCTGTCAGTGTGACCCTGTTACTATTGCTGACGACATCCTGGTAACCCGATGGATGAGAACTTTGCCTATTGGGTCGCCTCGTTCAACGAGCAGGAAAATGGCTCTCTTCGTCCCTCGCCCTTGGTACCAACGTTGTTGCCAACATAACTGACAGGCTATCCTCTGCCATGCCTTGCTACCATGATCATGCAATATGTCGGCGTCCTTCCTACTTTTGAACCACATGGTGGGCCCATAACCCACAGTTCCACAGGATCGAAACCTGACTCTCCTGCACCCCCTGTTCCCAAGGTTGTTCCTCGCGTGTGGCCTCGTATGTAATTCACGAGCCATCTTCCGAGGGATCATCAAATCTGTTATCGGACACAATACTTATTCCCGATTGCTTTGAGCCCCTTCCACGCCCTGTTTCAGGCATCGAACAGTTGCCTGCTCGCTCGAAACTTCCCATGAAACCTCATTACTTTGCTCTCAATATTTTCTTAAGTTTCAATTTGAGAGTTACGTTCTGCCACCTTCCCCGATGTTATCGACCAGATAGGCAACCTTGTAGAGGTTCGTTCTCCCGGAATACCCCCCTTATTCTTTCGTAAGTATGATGGAACCCCCGAAGAAAGCATGCCGACTTCATCTTAATGAATTGAAGTAGAAAAATGAAGACATCAATATAATGGATCGACCACTTCGAGAAGAGCAACCAAGACCGAGAAGATTCATTAGAATTTTGTAACCAGACCTTTCCCCCGTTTTCCACCTCTTAAATCTTGGGACGAGATTTCTTGTAGTGGAGGAGAATTGCGACGCCTGGATAATTAAGCTACAGTAACCCTCCGCTAATGATGCCACATCACCTCGATTACTGTTGCTAATCTCGCGTTAGTTCGAAACCGATTTGAATTCAAATTCAAAATCAAGCAAACAATAGAAATGTTCAAATATCAAAACAAAAATGTTTGGTGGGTGCCAAATAATGCATAGGTAATTATGGTGAAGTGAACTCATTTTTAGAAAATGCCTAAATATTTTAAAATGAAATAAAACAGAAAAGAAAATAAATAAATAAAGAAAAAGTGAAAATAAGACAAAAGGAAAAGAACCCCCCCTCTCTTGGACCAGACGGCCCAGCTCACAACAGGCCGGCCCATCCAGCCGGCTTGGCCCACCTCGCTCGGTCGCTCCCTCCCCTTCCTTGTTCCCCCGACCAGGGTCGGAACAGGGCACGTCCCCGCCGCACCCCCTCGCCGGCGACGGGAGAGGATAAGGCCGCCACGCCCCCGCCTCCTAGATCCCGCCTCCCACTCGCCCCCACTCTCGCCCTCGGTTCCCGCGCCTCTTCCTCACCCCTTAGATCCACCTCGTTCCCCCCTCGTTCCCCACCGCATCCGAGCGCCGCCATGGCCTCGCCGCCGTAGAAGACGCGGCCACCGTCGTCCGTTCGTCGCCCCGGCTAGTCCTCTGCTTCCACTACGCCGCTAGATCGAGCCCCGGACCCCCTCGCGTCGCCACATTCTTCTTCTTCTCCTGCTCAGCCACTGCGTCGTCCTTGCCTTCGATCTACACCGCCGGTCCTCCACGAGCCCTCTGCCCAGACCCCACGCTCCCCCGGTGAGCCTCCGCGCCGGATGCGCCCTCCCCTGCCTCCTTTGAACACCGGTAGCGCCCGTTCCACGCTCACCAGAACGCGCCGCCACTTGGCCTCGTCGCCGCCGTGGCCACGGTGACCATTTGAAAGCACAAGTGCTCCCTAGGTGGTTTTGGTAATTAATGTCAACATATCTCTTGTTGGACTAACACTTTTATCTAGTATGTTTCAGATAAGTTCAACAATGGAGTGGCATGGATTAAAGGATGTGGGAACTCCTTCAAGATGCTAAGGACAAAGGATTGGCTCAAGCTTCAAGCTCAAGACTCCTCATTTTACACTTTAGTGATCCAAGATCACATTGAGTCTATAGGAAAAGCCAATACTATCAAGGAGGGATGAGGTGTTGCTTAATGAGCCTCTTGCTTCATGTGCTTAGTGATATGCTCCAAAACCCTCAACTACTTTCCCACTTCCACAAATGACCTAAACCTAAAGCAAAATCGGTCACACCAATTCTTTCTATCCGGCGCAACCGATTTCAGATGTCTTAGCCACAACCACAAGCCCTAGGCAAATCGGTCTCACCGATAGGGATCTCGGTCTCACCGAGATGGGATTGTAATCTCTCTGTGTATGTCCATTACCAAAATCAGCCTCACCGAGTTTGTGCAATCAGCACTACCGAGATTACAATGCAAACTTTCTGGTTGACTCATTACCAAAATCGGTCCCACCGAGTTTGTGTAATCGGTCAAACCGAGTTTGCCTGACCAACTCTCTGGAAAGCTTATTACCAAAATCGGTCTCACCGAGTTTGTGTAATCGGTCTTACCAAGATTACGTTATGCCCTAACCCTAACCATATCGGTCTCACCGAGTTGCATTTCGGTCCCACCGAAAATCCTAACGGTCACATTATTTGCTAAATCGGTCTGACCGAGTTTAACGATTCGGTCCCACCGAGTTTGGTAGATTGTGTGTAATGGTTAGATTTTGTGTGGAGGCTATATATACCCCACCACCTCCTCTTCATTCGTGGAGAGAGCCATCAGAACAAACCTACACTTCCAGCATACATTTTCTGAGAGAGAACTACCTACTCATGTGTTGAGGCCAAGATATTCCATTCCTACCATATGAATCTTGATCTCTAGCCTTCCCCAAGTTGCTTTCCACTCAAATCTTCTTTCCACCAGATCCAAAACCTATGAGAGAGAGTTGAGTGTTAGGGAGATTATCATTTGAAGCACAAGAGCAAGGAGTTCATCATCAACGCACCATTTGTTACTTCTTGGAGAGTGGTGTCTCCTAGATTGGCTAGGTGTCACTTGGGAGCCTCTGACAAGATTGTGGAGTTGAACCAAGGAGTTTGTAAGGGCAAGGAGATCGTCTACTTCGTGAAGATCTACCGCTAGTGAGGCAAGTCCTTCGTGGGCGACGGCCATGCTGGGATAGACAAGGTTGCTTCTTCGTGGACCCTTCGTGGGTGGAGCCCTCCGTGGACTCGCGCAACCGTTACCCTTCGTGGGTTGAAGTCTCCATCAACGTGGATGTACGATAGCACCACCTATCGGAACCACGCCAAAAACATCCGTGTCTCCAATTGTGTTTGAATCCTCCAAAACCCTTCCCCTTACTTTCTTGCAAATTGCATGCTTTACTTTCCGCTGCTCATATACTCTTTGCATGCTTGCTTGATATGTATTGTGAATGTTAACCTTGTGCCTAATCTCCACTTAAACTTAAGGAAACTTAAAAACTGCAACTTTGGTACTTAGTGTCTAATCACCCCCCTCTAGACACCTCTTCTCAAGGTCTTACACCATTTGGTCCCGTGCGTGCCACCATTCCACTCCTCGCGTCGAGTAGACACCGTAGACGCCTCATGTTGCTCGTTTAGCGCACCGCAACTCTGAACCCGACGATGACCGAACTTTGTTGTCCGCCTTGCTGCTCGCCGCCGTCATCTTTGCCCATCTCCGGTCGTGCTAGTGCCACCGCTGGATGCCCCGGCTCGTGCGCGTTCGAACGCGGCCATCCACGTCCAAAATGATGGCCTATGGCCATTTTCCGGCGGATTCCGAGCTCCCGCCGCTGCTCAGCTCGATGCCGGTGACAGCTCCGGCAACCTCAGGACGAACTGCCCACGCCACTAGATGGGCCTCTTCGCGCTCGTTCGAACGAGCCCATGCGCGCGCTGATCCGTGCTCTGTGCACATTTTCTGGCGAACTCCGGCGGGTTAGCGCCGTGCATTTGGTCGCCGGCAGAGAGAGCCGGCCGTGCTGACCTGGCGCCGCGGGTCCCACCGCCTGGGCCGCTGACTGGTGGGCCCAGGGCCCCCTGTTGACCAGTTGACTCAGTCAACTACTGACTGGGCCGCCCCTGTCTCACTGACCTATAGGCCCCACCTCAATAAACGAAATAAATAAAAGGAATAATTAGTTAACTAAATAGTTTAGCTAATTAAAACCCTAATCTCTCACTGACTACTGGGCCCCATCCTCTAATTAACCCATTTAGTTAGTTTTAAAACTCTGTTAATGCCGCTGACAATGACATGTGGGTCCCACTGGACCCACCTGTTTGGTTTGACCGGTCAACCGACTAGTTGACCTGCTGACATCACTCTGATGTCATGCTCACGTCATCAAACACTGTTCTGGATAATGTTGGCTTTAGATAAATAATTAACATCATAAAATGATTTAAATCTTTAGAAAATCATATCTTTTAATCCGTAACTCGGATGAAAATACTTTCTACATGAAAGTTGCTCAGAACGACGAGATGAATCCGGATGCGCAGCCCGTTTGTCCACCACATGCCCCTAGCATATCGAACACGCAACTTTCCCCCTCCAATACCTCTGCCCGAAAACGCGAAACACCGGGGATACTTTCCCGGATGTTTCCCCCTTCACCGGTATCACCTACTACCGCGATTGGGCACACCTAGCATCACGCTTTGTCATGTCATGCATCATCATGCATTTGTTTGCATTGTATTTATTGTTTCTCCCCCCTCTTCTCTCGCTAGACACCGAGACCGCCGCCGCTACTACCCACTACGACTACGGAGTTGAGGACCCCTCCTTCTTGCCAGAGCAACCAGGCAAGCCCCCCCCCCTTGATCACCAGATATCATCTATTCTTCTCTATACTGCGTGCATTAGAGTAGTGTAGCATGTTACTGTTCGGTTACTCCTATTCTGTTGCATAGCCTGTCATTGTTGCTACAGTCATTGATACCTTGCCCGCAATCCTAAATGCTTAGTATAGGATGCTAGTTTATCATCATTGGCCCTACATTCTTGTCAGTCTGCCTTGCTATACTATTGGGCCGTGATCACTCGGGAGGTGATCACGGGTTATACTATACATATATACATACTATACAGATGGTGACTAAAGTCGGGTCGGCTTGTTGAGTACCCGCGAGTGATACACGGATTGGGGGCTGAAAGGACCTTTGTCCCGATGGCCCTCTATGTGGATCTTTGTGGCGGAGCGATAGGGCAGGTTGAGGCTACCTAGGCGAGAGGTGGGCCTGGCCCTGGTCGGTGTCCGCGGTTACTTCATAATAACACGCTTAACGAGATCTTGGTATTTGATCTGAGTCTGGCCACTGGCCTATACGCACTAACCAACTACACGGGAAAGATATGGGCACTCAACGTCGTGGTACCAGACGAAGCATTCGTGACGTCAGCGACTGAGCGGCGCGCGCCGGATTGGAACGTAAGCCTGCTCTTGTATTAAGGGGGCTAGTTCTGCTTCCGGCCGCCCTCGCAACGTGCAGGTGTGCAATGGGCGATGGGCCCGGACCCCTGCGCCATAGGAGTTAGACCGGCGTGCTGACCTCTCTGTTGTGCCTAGGTGGGGCTGCGACATGTTGATCTTCCGAGGCCGGGCATGACCCAGGAAAGTGTGTCCGGCCAAATGGGATCGAGCGTGTTGGGTTATGTGGTGCACCCCTACAGGGAAGTTTATCTATTCGAATTGCCGTGTCCCTCGGTAAAAGGACGACCTGGAGTTGTACCTTGACCTGATGACAACTAGAACCAGATACTTAATAAAACACACCCAGACAAGTTCCACAGACAACCCGGTGATCGCTTTTCCACAGGGCGACGAGTGGAGGATCGCCGGGTAGGATTATGCTATGCGTTGCTACTTGGAGGACTTCAATCTACTCTCTTCTACATGCTGCAAGACGGAGGCTGCCAGAAGCGTAGTCTTCGATAGGACTAGCTATCCCCCTCTTATTCTGGCATTCTGCAGTTCAGTCCACTGATATGGCCTCCTTACACATATACCCATGTATATGTAGTGTAGCTCCTTGCTTGCGAGTACTTTGGATGAGTACTCACGGTTGCTTTGCTCCCTCTTTTCCCCGTTTTCCTCTTCTTCTCGGATGCCGCAACCAGACATTGGAGCCCAGGAGCCAGACGTCACCATCGACGACGACTACTACACTAGAGGTGCCTACTACTATGTGCAGGCTGCTGACGACGACCAGGAGTAGTTTAGGAGGATCCCAGGCAGGAGGCCTGCGCCTCTTTCGATCTGTATCCCAGTTTATGCTAGCCTTCTTAAGGCAAACTTGTTTAGCTTATGTCTGTACTCAGATATTGTTGCTTCCGCTGACTCGTCTATGATCGAGCACTTGTATTCGAGCCCTCGAGGCCCCTGGCTTGTAATATGATGCTTGTATGACTTATTTATGTTTTTAGAGTTGTGTTGTGATATCTTCCCGTGAGTCCCTGATCTTGATCGTACACGTTTGCGTGCATGATTAGTGTACGATTGAATCGGGGGCGTCACAAAGTGGCACTTCTCCCAATTCAAGACAAGATTGGTTTGCTCACATCTCTGCAAAACTCGATCAAGATTTCATAAACAATCATCAAAAGACTTCCCATAATCAGAAAAGTCATCCATGAAAACCTGAACAATCTTTTCACAAAAGTCAAAGAATATAGCAGTCATACATCTTTGAAAGGTACCAGCTGCATTGCATAAACCAAAAGGCATACGTCTATATGCATAAGTTCCAAAAGGACAAGTAAAAGTGGTCTTTTCTTGATCAGGTTGAGAAACAGGTATTTGTGAAAAACCAGAATATCCATCAAGGAAGCAAAAATGTGTGTGCTTAGATAATATTTATAGCATTTGATCAATAAAAGACAGAGGGTAATGATCTTTTCTAGTTGCTTTGTTTAATTTTCTAAAATCAATTACCATTCTATAGCCTGTAACTTTACTTTGTGGAATAAGTTCATTTTTATCATTAGGAACAACAGTAATACCTCCTTTCTTAGGGAAACAATGGACATGACTTACCCATCTACTATTAGCTATAGGATAGATTATACCTGCTTCTAGAAGTTTTAATATTTCTGTTCTTACCACTTCTTTCATCTTCGGATCTAACTGACTTTGGTGATCAACAACGGGTTTAGCATCAGGTTCCATATTAATCTTGTGCTGACATAGAGTGGGACTGATGCCCTTAAGATCATCAAGAGTATATCCAATAGCAGCTCGGTGCTTCCTTAGAACTTTCAATAATCTTTCTTCTACATGTTCTGAAAGGTTAGCACTAATAATAACAGGTTATATCTTCTTCTCATCAACATAAGCATATTTCAAAGTGTCTGGCAGTTTTTTTAATTCAAACACAGGATCACCTTTAGGTGGAGGAACCAAGAACAAGAAAATCAGTAGGGTATTTTATTTTCCCACGCAAGACTTCAACATCTCAAACAATCCCAAGAGGTGTGATGGTGTCTCTATTAGCAAGTTTAATAGTAACATCTATGTATTCTATCTCAATGGGTGCTATGTCATTCATAATTTCCTGATATAAAGTAAAAGGAATAGCACTCATGCTAGCACCTATGTCACATAAAACATGTTAACAGTGATCTCCTATCTTAATGAGACAACAGACATGCCAACAATAAGTCTATGTTTATCTTTTTCACCGGGTTTGGCAATTCTAGCAACTTCAACACAAAAGTAAATAACATGCCCATCTATATTTTCAATAAGGAGATCCTTAACCATAGCAACACTAGGTTCTACTTCGGGTTTGGCAATTGTAGCAACTTCAACACAGAAGTAAATAACATGCCCATCTATATTTTCAATCAGGAGATCCTTAACCATAGCAACACTAGGTTCTACTTTGATTTGTTCAGCTGGTTTAGGTGTTCTAATATAAATTTTATTGACCATAGTTGAAACTTTAGCACGTTCCTTCATCCTAACAGGGAAAGGTGGTTTTTCAATATAAGCAGTATGAACAACTGGATCAACATTATAAATAATAGTTTCATCTTTAGCTATTACTGGTTCTTTAATTTCTTCTTTAATAGGTGGGTGATATTTAAACCACTTCTCCTTAGGGAGATGAACATGAGTAGCAAAATATTCACAAAAGGAGGCTACTATCTCAAAGTCAAGTCCATATTTAGTGCTGAACTTTTGAAAAGCATCGGTATTCACAAAAGATTTAACACAATCAAACTTAAGCTTAATACCTAACTTTTTACCTTCGTCGAGTTCCCAATCTTCAGAGTTGCGTTTAATTCTTTCCAAAAGATCCCACCGGAATTCAATAGTCTTCTTCATAAAGGAACCAGTACAAGAAGTATCGAGCATGTATCGATCATTATGAGAAAGCCGAGCATGAAAATTCTGAATAATAATTTCTCTTGAGAGCTCATGGTTGGGGCATGAATATAACATTGACTTAAGCCTCCCCCAAGCTAGAGCGATACTTTCTCCTTCACGAGGACAAAAATTATATATATAATTCCGATCACAATGAACTAGATGCATAGGATAATTTTTTTGGTGAAACTCCAATTTCAATCGATTCCAATTCCAATCCAATATCATCGCATAGCCTATACCATGCCAATTCTTTTCCCTTCAAAGATAAAGGGAAAACCTTCTTCTTAGCTTCATCTTTGGGTAAACCTGCAAGCTTAAATAATCTACAAATTTCATCCACATATATCAAGTGCATATCAGGATGTTCAGTTCCATCTCCTGCATAAGGATTAGCTAGCAGTTGTTCTATCATACCCAAAGAAATTTCATATTCAGTAATTTCAGTAGGTGCAGTGGGTTGAGGGGCAAATAATTGTTGTTCCAATTGAGGTGAAAATACCCCGAACAAACCCCTCAAAGGATTGTTCTCCATAGTAACAAGTGACAATAAATTTCAGCACGTAGTAATAATTTTTCCTTACCAATTTCCACTTACTAAGAGCGCTTCACTCCCCGGCAACGGCGCCAGAAAAGAGCCTTGATTACCCACAAGTATAGGGGATCAATCGTAGTCCTTTGATAAGTAAGAGTGTCGAACCCAACAAGGACCAGAAGGAAATGACAAGTGGTTTTTAGCAAGGTAATGTCTGCAAGCGCTGAAATTGTAAATAATAGATAATTTGGTAGCGGGATAATTTGTAACGAGCACGTAACGGTAACGGCAAATAATATGCAGCAAGATAGCCCAATCCTTTTGTGGAAAATGACAGGACAAAACGGTTTCTTATAATAAGCAAAGTGTTCTTGAGGGCACATGTGAATTTCATCTAGTCACTTTCAACATGCTAGCTTGATTTGTGTTCGCTACTTTGATAATTTGATATGTGGGTGGATCGGTGCTTAGGTGATTGATGTCTACTATGCAACCTTCTTCTTGTAGACGTTGTTGGGCCTCCAAGTGCAGAGGTTTGTAGGACAGTAGCAAATTTCCCTCAAGTGGATGACCTAAGGTTTATTAATCCGTGGGAGGCGTAGGTTGAAGATGGTCTCTCTCAAACAACCCTGCAACCAAATAACAAAGAGTCTCTTGTGTCCCCAACACACCCAATACAATGGTAAATTGTATAGGTGCACTAGTTCGGCGAAGAGATGGTGATACAAGTGCAATATGGATGGTAGATATAGGTTTTTGTAATCTGAAAATATAAAAACAGCAAGGTAACTAATGATAAAAGTGAGCGAAAACGGCATTGCAATGCGTTGAAACAAGGCCTAGGGTTCATACTTTCACTAGTAGAAGTTCTCTCAACAATAGTAACATAATTAGATCATATAAATATCCCTTAACATGCAACAAAGAGTCACTCCAAAGTCACTAATAGCGGAGAAGAAACGAAGAGATTATTGTAGGGTACGAAACCACCTCAAAGTTATTCTTTCGGATCGATCTATTCAAGAGTCCGTAGTAAAATAACACGAAGCTATTCTTTCCTTTCAATCTATCATAGAGTTCATACTAGAATAACACCTTAAGACACAAATCAACCAAAACCCTAATGTCACCTAGATACTCCAATGTCACCACAAGTATCAGTGGGTATGATTATACGATATGCATCCAACAATCTCAGATTCATCTATTCAACCAACACATATAACTTCAAAGAGTGCCCGAAAGTTTCTACCGGAGAGTCAAGACGAAAACGTGTGCCAACCCCTATGCATAGGTTCATGGGCGGAACCCGCAAGTTGATCACCAAAACATACATCAAGTGAATCACGTGATATCCCATTGTCACCACAGATAAGCACGGCAAGACATACATCAAGTGTCCTCAAATCCTTAAAGACTCAATCCGATAAGATAACTTCAAAGGGAAAACTCAATCCATTACAAGAGAGTAGAGGGGGAGAAACATCATAAGATCCAACTATAATAGCAAAGCTCGCGGTACATGAAGATCGTATCACCTCAAGAACACGAGAGAGAGAGAGAGAGATCAAACACATAGCTACTGGTACATACCCTCAGCACCGAGCATGAACTACTCCCTCCTCGTCATGGAGAGCATCGGGATGATGAAGATGGCCACCGATGAGGGATCCCCCTCTGCCAGGGTGCCGGAACAGGGTCCCGATTGGTTTTTGGTGGCTATAGAGGCTTGCAGCGGCAGAACTCCCGATCTATTCTGTTCTCTGATGGTTTTAGGGTATATGGATATATATATATAGGCGAAAGAAGTCGTTGGGCGCGCCCCTGCCTCATGCCTTCCTCGTTGCTTCCCTTACGTAAACTCCAAGTCTTCTGGATTGCTTCCGTTCCAAAAATAACTCTCCCGAAGGTTTCATTCCGTTTGGACTCCGTTCGATATTCCTTTTCTGCGAAACACTGAAACAAGGAGAAAAACAGAAACTGGCACTAGGATCTGGGTTAATAGGTTAGTCCCAAAAATAATATAAAAGTGTTTAATAAAGCCCATAAACATCCAAAACAGATAATATAATAACATGGAACAATCAAAAATTATAGATATGTTGGAGACGTATCAATGATGTTCTTACTTGAACAAACCTCATACTTATGATTAACCCCTTGCAAGCATCTGCAACTACGAGAAAAGCATTAAGATAGAATCTAACCATAGCATTAAACTTTTGGATCCAAATCGGTCCCATACGAAGTAGCGCACAAACTAGGGTTTAAGCTTTTGTCACTCTAGCAGCCCATCATCTAATAACTACTCCACAATGCATTCCCTTAGGCCCAAATATGGTTAAGTGTCATGTAGTCGACGTTCACATGACACCACTAAGGGAATCACAACATACATACTATCAAAATATCGAACACATATCAAGTTCACATGATTACTCGCAACATGATTTCTCATGTGACCTCAAGAACAAAAGTAACTACTCACAAGTGATAAACATGTTCATGATCAGAGGGGTATTAAATAGCATAATGGATCTAAACATATAATCTTCCACCAAATAACCATATAGTGATCAACTAAAAGATGTAAACAACACTACTAGTCACCCACATGTACCAATCCGAGGTTCCGGTACAAAGATTGAACACAAGTGATGAACTAGGGTTTGAGAGGAGATGGTTCTGGTGAAGATGATGATGAAGATTGGCCTCCCCAAGATGAGAGGGTTGTTGGTGATCATGATGACGATGATTTCTCCCTCCGGAAGGGAAGTTCCCCCGGCAGAATCGCTCAGTTGGAGGGCAAAAGCGCTCCTGCCCAAGTTCCGTCTCGAGATGGCGGCGCTCCATCCCGAAATTCCTCTCCTTATTTTTTCTAGGTCAAAATGACTTATATGCTAGAAGATGGGCACCGGAGGTGAGCCGATGAGGGCACAACCCACCAGGGTCTGCCTGGGCTCCCTGGCACGCCCAGGTGGGTTATGCCCACCTGGTGGGCCCCCTATGGTAGTTATTCGCTCCAATAATTCTTATTTATTCCACAAAAATTCCTTGTGAAGTTTCGGCTAATTTGGAGTTATGCAGAATAGGCAGCCTGACGTAGCTTTTTTAGGTCCAGATTTCCAACTGTCGGAATTATCCCTCTTTGTGTGGACCTTGCATATTATGAGAGAAAAGGCATTAGAATTACTCCAAAAGGCATTATTATGCATAAAAACATTATAAATAACAGTAGGTAAACATGATGCAAAATGGACGTGTCATGACCGCCAGGAGCTGGGCGTGGGTGGCTTCTACATGTTCGTGGGCGTCCTCCATCGGGTCTAAGGTGGCCACTGCAGAACGGACATCTATCGCGCCGCTCTCGCCACGTGCTATCCCCATCGCACATGTTGCTCCGGCTACCTGAGCAGCAACATCGGCCGTTTGGGCTGCCTTGGCCGCTCGGTCCCAGATTACGGTCGTGCTCATGCAGGTTGTTAGCACGCTGATGGTGGCTGCGGCCGCGCTCTCGCCGGAGTGGGACGCCGAAGTTGCCCTCACGACGCGGGTCCACGTCCGCATCTTTGAGCGGCAATGATTGAACAGTGAAATGATAGTTGGGGAGCGAGCTAGTGTGCTTGATGCACTGGCTGTGGACTGTAGCCGACGAACCTTCTCGCGTAAACCATATACTACTCCAATGGTGCTTCAAGATATTTTGTACTACATCTCACACGGTTGGTGATAATAAACTGTGTGTGATCTACTTGATTTTTCGTCTTGACTTGAAATACATAATGGGGTCACAACGGCAAAGGAGGGTGTTTGAATTGCTAGAACTTTTATCTGCAGTGAACATGCAACTATAGGAGTGTCGTCAATTTTTTTTGGAATTATTCAGGGTTTGTTTGGACATTTTTATTCATTAACTGAGTTTTCTAGGCATTTAAGGTCCATAATTTAAAATTAAACTACATGCACATGCTCCGATGCACAAAAATGGGTTGTGAAATCATATATGTGTCCGTGGGTGGATGCTTATGTCCGACGAAAGAAATGTGAATGAATTTCAAACACCTCGGCATCGTGGCTTGCCACCAAACATTGAGATACTTGGTTTTGAAATTCCAGTAATCGAAAAATCGTCTGAAATTCATGAAACTTGGCATGCTATCATAGAATGGCACCAACATGCCGTGGTAAAAAAATTGTCCCATTTGGGGCAGGTTTTGGTATAAGCTTCTCACGAACTAGAGCTTCTCACAAGAAGCCTCATAGTTCCGGCAGGGAACATGTCACCTTTGTGGACGAAACAATATTTGTTGCCTCTTCTTGCTTTCAATTTTTTTCCAGTGTCAACATAGAACAACAGGAGTGTTGTGTTAAACTTTGGATTTTTTTTCGAGGTCCGCTTGGACATTTTTATACATTAACTGAGTTTTCTAGGAACTTTATGTGCGTAATTCAAATTTGAACTACAGGCACATGCTCCAGTGCAGAAAAATGGGTTGAAAAACCAAATGCATGTTCTTGGGTGCATGCTTAGGTCCAATGCAAAAAATGAGAATGAATTTCAAACACCTCAGCATCGGTGCTCGGCCGCAAACATTGAGATACATGGTTTTGAAATTCTAGTAAATCCAAAACTTGTCTGAAATTCATGAAAGTTGGTATGCTATCATGGAACAACACCAACATGTTGTGTTAAAAATTTGTCCCACTTAGGGCAGGTTTGGGTATAGGCTTCTCACAAACCGGAGCTTCTCACAAGATGCCTCATGGTTCTGGTAGGGAATGTGTCACCTTTGTGGATTAAACGATATTCGTTGCCTCTTCTTGCTTTCAATTTTTTGTTTAGTGGCAAGATAGACCAACAGGAGCGTTGTGTTAAAATTTGGATTTATTTTGGGTTCGTTTGGACACGTTTATACATTAACTGAGTTTTCTAGCCATTTTATGTGCATAATTAAAACTTGAAATACAGGCACATGCTCCAGTGCATAAAAATGGGTTAAAAAATCAAATGTCTATCCTTGGGTGCATGCTTAGGTCCCATGCAAGAAATGAGAATGAATTCCAAACACCTCGGCACCGTTGCTTGCCGGCAAACATTGAGATACTTGGTTTTTAAATTCTAGTAAGTCCAAAACTCGTCTGAAATTTATGAAACCTGGCATGCTATCATGGAATGGCACCAATACGTTGTGGTAAAATTTTTGTCCCATTTGGGGCAGGTTTTGGTATACGCTCCTCACAAACCAGAGCTTCTCACAAGAAGCCTCATGGTTCCGGTAGGGAACGTGTGTCACCTTTCTGGACGAAACGACATTTGTTGCCTCTTCTCGCCTTGATTTTTTTCTAGATACAACATGGACCAATAGGAGTGTTCCGTTGAAATTTGGAATCATTCGGGGTTCGTTTGGACATTTTTATACATTAACCGCGTTTTCTAGGCATTTTAAGTGCATAATTCAAATTTGAACTACAGGCACATGCTCCAGTGCAGCAAATTGGGTTGAAAAACCATATGTGTGTCCTTGTGTGCATGCTTAGGTCCCATGCAAGAAATGGGAATGAACTTCAAACACCTTGGCACCATGGATCGGCCGCAAACATTCAGATACTTGGTTTTAAAATTCTGTTAAATCCAAAACTCGTCTAAAATTCATGAAACTTGGCATCCTATCATGGAATGGCACCAACATGCTGTGGTACTTTTCGTGTCCAATTTGAGAGAAGTCGCACGAATTAACAACCAACAAAGGCATTTTGAAATAAATAGCTGCCACATTATCATCTCAAATGTATTATTTAAATCGTGGGCGTTCTGCTAACCATTCACGTGACGCCACGCGTCACACTTTTAATGGCTAGGAGGTGTCATGCGGACAGCTGCTTGAGTAGATGGGAGGTGTGCGAGTGCAGTCCGCTGAGTAGGCTGACCGGGAGGCGTGCAAGCAGTCCTCCGATGTGCAGGCTCATCAGGAAGCGTGCAAGTTGTACGCTGCACAGGCTCACTGGGAAGCAAACCCTTTGACTTCCATGGCCGCCCGCCTCACTCCCAACCTCTCCATTAATGGCGCCCGATCCGCTGTTTAATATGGGAGACCTTACTCTTCACCTCCCACTCCCCTCTCGGAGACCTCCACTAACGCCATGGTGTGGAAGGGTCATCTGCCACTAGTCTTCCAGTTTGGTAAAGTTGACTCCGAGCTGGAGGAGATAGAAAATAAGGAGGAATGGGGCCTCATGGGCATGGCCCTAAAGGAGCTGGCTGCGGCAGATGTTTTACCCATGCCCGTCCTAGCTCCCATCCCCGCGCCCACGCCAACGACCATCCCCGTTGCATTGACAGACTGGTCGCCGAGCACTATCGCAGCGCTAGAAGCCGCGGGCGTCAGCGAGGTCCCCACGGACCTGCGCGAGCTCGTGTACATGCCAGCGCTAGCGCCCCCTCCTGTGCCCATGCACGCCCCTGCACCCACTGCGGTGCCGGTCCCCGTGTGTTTGCCTACACCCGCCGCGCCCGTGCCCGTGCGCGCGCCCCCCTTAGCTTCATGTTACGCTGCCGTCGCCCGCTACCTCACAGCGTCGCGAGTTGCCATCCTCCCGCGCCCCACCCGTCGATCGCGCGACGACAGGGTCTTTGATTTCGAAGTGAAGAACATTTTGTGCTGGCTTGAAGACTTCAACAATGGCGCCCCAGAGGACGACAATGACAACTCCGGTGAAGCAAGCCGCCTCCGCCGCAATTAGTTTTTTGGGATTAATATTGTATCTCAATCATACGAATATAAAATCACAGTGTGACTAAATGAAACCTATGGTTTGAACAAACTTGCATTTTTCTCTCTAAATGTACAGACTTATCAAATGATTTTAAAAAACATTAAAACACTCATCGCAAACATTTTAGATAGAAAACATGTATGCAAACCGAGAGCTTCCTTAGTAAGCCAAGGGAAAATGTGCCACGCTAGATTTGTGCATCTCTTCATCGCAAATGTTTTAGTAGAACACCTGTATGCAAAGCGAGAGATATGGTCCTTCCCAAGTAAGCCAAGGGAAAATTTGTCGTGCAGGATTTGTGCATCTCTTCATCGCAAACAGTTCAGATTGAACAAGATATGCAAAGTGAGAGCTGTGGTTCCTTTGCCACTAAGCCAAGTGAAAAATATGGCATGCAGGATTTGTACATCCCTTCAACGCAAATGATTTTTTCTGATGACCTGAGTGCAACCACATATAGACAATTTGGTAAGATTTGCATCTGTCATATTGGGTATATTGCCATTTGTCAAACTAGAAAGATTACCATTTGTCGTTCTAGTAACATTGCCCTTTGTCAACCTTGTAACACTGCCATTTGTCAAAATTGCAGCTAAAATCACTAGCACTATCTAATTTTATAACTGAAATTCAATAAGCATAGATTTCATTCATAGATTAAGCAGTCGTTCTTTATACAAACAGTTCAACTCAACAACTGAACCAACCAAAATTTTCCCCAATTGTTGCCAACCACATACTGAAATAGGTAGTTCAACTATATATAATAGCTAATTTTAACTACGTAGTACAGTTCTGTCAGATTTCGGGTTCTGGCAAAGCCCTCAAGGTTCGAATACTAGAGTGCGCACGAAGATCCCCCCTCCCAAATCACGCCCTCAGCCTCACTGGGTTCTCTAAGCTTAGCTCGACGAACTCACAACTTAGGAGACACAAGATTTATACTGGTTCGGGCCATCGTTGTGGTGTAATACCCTACTCCAGTGTGGTGTGGTGGATTGCCTCTCGGGCTGAGGATGAACAGTACAAGGGGAAGAATAGCCTCCTGAGGTGAGGTGTTCTTGTGCTTGGTGGGTGTGAGGATGAATTGGATGAGTTCGAGACGAGATGCCTCCTACTGTGGTGGCTAGCCCTATTTATAGAGGTCCTGGTCCTCTCCCCAAATATTGAGCAGGAAGGGAGCCAACAATGGCCAATTTAAAAGGGGACAACTAGTACAAGCTATCCTGACTAAAGGTGGTCTTCACCTACCAAAGGCTCTGGTGGTGACGCCACATTGGGCTCCACGGTGACCTCCATCTTGCCGTCCTGCTAGTCTTGGTCTCGTTGCACCGATATGGAAACCTTTGCTTGACGCCTCGGTACTCCTCGCCTGCGCTTGCCTCCTTAGCACCAAAGAGGAAGCAAGGACGCTGCGCGCATTGGCGCCCGCCTGGCCTTGGTCGTCATGGCTTACATCATGAGAAACCTCACGAGGTTTGCCTTGCCTTGATCTCTCCGCCCTTCACGAGCCAGCCTGGCGAGGCCGCTCCCGAGGAGGTCCTATGTTGTCTGCCTCGCGAGGCTTGGCCCCTCGCGAGGGTCTTGAGTGCTTGCTAGTGAAGATGGTCTATATGGGCCCGCTTGTGGAGCCACACCGTGGGCTGCAGGCAGGCAAGTCTGGGGACCCCCGTTCCCAGAACGCCTATAGTAGCCCCCGGGCCCAAGGCGCGCTCGGACTTGGCTTCGAGGCGAAGCCAAAGGGCAAGTGCGAAGCGCTGCGGGCCCCAACAGCCTGCGGCCTTGGTCGATGCGTCGCGGTTGATTGGACGTGGGCGTATCCGCTTCCCCACGCTACCTTGGCAACTGCCCGACTTGACGAGTCCTTGCTGCATGCAAGGAAACCATCATTACCTATGATCATGGGGGGTGCTGGTTGGCCTTCTCCTGCTATAAATGGGGAGGGGGGCAGAGCCCCCGTTGCCCATCTCTTCCCATTCCATTCGCTTCTCCCCCTTCGCTCCATTGCCAGTAGTGACACCAATGGCGCCGTCAAAGAGGTTCTCCGCCGCGGAGAAGGGGAAGGCCCGTCAGGAGGGGCCCGGCTCTTTGGCCCCCAAGTGTGGACGTGGCCGTCCCCGCAAGTACACCGCAACCCCCGCTGCTGCTCCCTACAACCGCGGCAGGGCTGCTTCGCGTGGTGGGGGTCGCCTCGGTCGTGGCAGCCTTGTCGGTGAAGGGAGACGCGCCGTGGTCGCACGGCCTCCTCGGCCGTGCTTCCACTCGGTGGAGGTGCTGCCAGAGTTCGTCGTCTGGTCGGAGAACCCGGCCGGCAACTGGCTTCAGCTCCCGCGCTTCTTTGGCGACAAGCTGCCGGCTGCAGGTCCTGGCGGGCTCTGGCTGCAGGCGGGCGGCTGATGCAGCAGGGCTTCCTGGGTCGCGATTGAGGTCTACGTTGCGGGCGACATAGCCCTGGCCCGCGGCTGGCAGACATTCGCCCATGCGCGCGGCCTAGGCAGTCGGTGCACCCTCCATTTGAAGTACAACAGCGATGAGACCCTCTACGTGAGGGTGTTTGGGGAAGATGGTCGCCGCGTCGGGTGCTGCCCCGAGGTCAACGACGGTGACGAGGTGCTCGGCCTTGGCGATGGTCGTGACGAGGATGAGGGTGAACCCGCCCTTGGTGCCGACCACGTCTCATCCAGCTACGGTGGTTCTTCCTCCGACGACAACTCCAACAGCGGTGGTTACGATCAGCTGCCACGCCGCCGCGCCCGCTTCGAAGGCGGCAGCGGGTCGTCTCGTCGCCGCGCCTCTATGAAGCACGAGGAGGGGTCTGGATGAGCCGACGCCAAGAGCCCGCCCTCGCGGACCGCTTTTATTTCGTTCTTCCTTTCCTTCCTGTATTAAGAGAGAAACCAGTATGGGGCCCCGGAGGGGCGTGCAACGAACTATGATTTCCCAGTTATTATGCTAGGTTTATCATTCCTGTATTGTGTCGCAGCATAAATGTCTTATATAGGTGCGTAGGAGTAACTTAGCTTGCCGTGTTTGAAGTAGTCTCTGCCTCACGAGGCATGCATTCCTCATCACCTGGCCAGGCTTTTTGGGAACTACAAAAAAAATTAGTTAGGGAATTCCGAGCCTTGATCGCAGGCGCCGCCACCAGCCATGACTCAGCGCCTCGCATCATGGTACCCGTGGGGCACGGATTAGGGGAGGAGCGCCAGCTTGCGGCTCGAACGAGGGTGCTTTGCAAAAAAACAAGACGCTCACGAGGGCACCTGTCCAGCCCCCTCGCGAGGGACGCGCGAGAGAGTACATGCCAAACAGAGAAACGAAGGCAGAATAGAGGCAGAAAGCGATAGGGCGAGACCAGCAAGAAAACACCAGAAAGCAAATTTCGATTAAAGAGGGGCGAGCCAACTACGGAAAGCAAATGAAAAGCCACGTCCGGCACCTAGTCTAGTCTTCTTGTCTTCTCACCAGCGCGGAGCTAAGTGCTGCCACTAGGACGTGGGAGGGAGCCCCAGTGGCCCGAGGGCGGCACTCCTGAGACTCCGGGGTGTGTACAACCCCACTCATTATTATGTGAGAGTGTCACGAGCGGAGACCTTCACAGGCACTGGGCCTTCTTCACAGGCACTGGGCCTTTCTTTAGGGGTAGAACTTCCAGAGGTGTTGGATGTTCCAGGCGTTCTGGATGAGTACCCCGTCTTGCATCTCCAGGCCCGCGGTGCCAGGCCTGGAGATATGGACGACCTTGAACGGGCCCTCCCACATGGGTGAGAGCTTATGCAGCCCTTCTCTGGAGAGCACCCACCTCAGGACGAGGTCACCCACCTCGAGCGTCCTGGAGCGGATGTTGCGGCAGTGGTACCGCCGCAGCGCCTGCTGATATCTTGCCGCTCGTAGCATGGCTTCACGACTGCGTTCCTCCCCCAGCACATGGTCCATCCCCTGCATGGCGTCGTGCTGCGCCTCATCAAATGCCAGGACCCGTGCGGAACGATGTTTGACCTCGTGAGGGAGAACCGCTTCTACTCCATAGACGAGGAAGAATGGGGTCTCACCCGTTGGCTTGGTGGCGGTGGTGCAGATTGACCACAACACGGACTGGAGCTCGTCGTTCCAGCCCCTGCTGCAGGCCTTGAGCTTCTTCTTGAAGGTCCTGGTCTTGAGGTCCCTCAGGACCTCTGCGTTGGCGCGTTCGGCCTGACTGTTGCTCATGGGGTGCGCCACCGAAGCGTAGCAGATCTGCGTTCCAAGGTTAGCACAATATGTCTTGAAGAGATTACTAGTGAACTGTGAGCCATTATCGATGATGATGCGGTTGGGGACCCCAAACCGGCTCACGAGACCCTTGATGAACTTGACCGCAGAGCTGGCTGGGATGGTGCGGACGGCTTCTACCTCCTCCCACTTGGTGAACTTGTCGATGGCGACGTAGAGGTAGCAGTAGCCCCCAGGCGTTCGAGGGAACGGGCCCAAGATATCCAACACCAGACCGTGAACGGCCATGAGAGTGGGATGGTCTGGAGGCCCTGAGCCGGCTGATGAATCTGCTTGGCGTGGAACTGGCAGGCCTCGCAGGACCTCACCAACTCAGTCGCGCCGTTGAGCGCCGTGGGCTAGTAGAATCCATTGCGAAACACCTTGCCGACGAGGGTCCGTGACGATGAGTGGTGCCTGCAGTCCCCGCCGTGTATGTCAGCCAACAGCTCTCTTCCTTGTTCCCTGGAGATGCAACGCAGGGAAACGTCATTTGGCCGCTTCCTGTATAACTCACCGTCCCGGATGCAGTACGTCGTGGCTTGTCGGACCACACGCTCCATGTTCTCCTCCTCTTCCGGCAGCATCCCTTGCGTCAGGTATTCCTTAAATTCCTTGATCCAGCACCCTTCCTGAGGTTCGAGCGCCAAGAGCAAGCGTGCTCCCGAAGTCAGGCCGCAGGCCAGGGCTCCTGAGGCAGGTGGTTGAGGGAGCTCCTCCCGAGGTAGCGCTGTTCTTGAGAGCATCAGTGTTGCTGATGGTTTGAAGAGCTGCTCCTCAAAGATGCTAGGCTCTTGAGGTAGCCGCTTGGATGCCCTTCTGGTGATGTCGTCGGCTTCCATGTTGGTGCCGCGGGGCACATGCTGCAATTCCAAACCCGAGAACTGCTTCTCCATCTTGCGCACCTCCGCGAGGTATGCCTCCATGTGCTCGTCCTTTGGCTCATATACTTTGTTGGAGAAGTTGACGAGAAGCTGCGAGTCGCCCTTGATGGTGAGATGCCTCACCCCCAGCGCCACCGCAACCCTGAGGCCAGCTATGAGGCCCTCATACTCTGCTATGTTATTGGAGACCTTCTCGCCCTTCTGGAAGCAGAGCTGCACGACGTAGTAGAGCTTGTCCTGGGTGGGTGACATGAGCACCGCTCCAGCCCCCGCGCCCTGGCGTGAGAATGCGTCATCGAAGTACATGACCCGGCCATCCGGCGCTTCGCTCCCTGGAGATAGGGATTGGTTCTCGCCTGCTTTGAGCTCTGGTGCGTCAGTCCATTCCGCCACAAAGTCTGCGAGCGCAGCCCCCTTGATGACCATGGTCGTGCTGAACTCCAAGTCAAATGCTTGCAGCTTGATGTTCCATTTAGCGACTCGCTCGGCAGCATTGGGGGTCCTGAGCACTCTTCCCAGCGGGTAAGCCGAGACGACCTGGATGGGGTGACCCTGGAAGTAGTGGTGCAGCTTACGCGAGGCCACCAGGAGCACGGGTAGGATCTTCTGAGGCATGGGGTATCGTGCCCTCGCATCCCGTAGCACTGTGCTGACAAAGTACATCGGGTGCTCAATGAGGGCGGGAGAGCTGACGGAGTCTTCGGCCTCCGGGGGTTGAGGTGTCTCTTCGGGGTCTTCGGCTTCAGAGGCTTGGTGGTCTGTCAAAGCAGCCGCTGCTTCAGGTGTTTCGCCTTGGTGCCGCGCCGCTTTGTCCGGCCTGGAGGTTCCAGTTGGCAGGCCCTTCACCTAGCGCTCTTCTCTGAGGGCCACCAGCGCTGCGCTGGCAGAGGGGGGTGTGGCAGACAGGTAGAGCACCAAGGTCTCGAGGGGTCGAGGCGCCACCATCACTGGCGGGCTGGTCAGGTATCTCTTGAGGTCTTGAAACGCTTGGTCGGCCTCCGGAGTCTACTCGAATGGGCCTTTCTTCTTCATCAGGTTGAAGAATGGTAGGGCACGCTCTCCTAGCTTGGAGATAAAGCGCCCAACGCAGTCACGCGACCGGCAAGCTTCTGCATCTGCTTGAGGGTCTGCGGTGGGCTCATGTCTTCTATTGCCTTAACCTTCTATGGGTTCGCCTCGATCCCTTTGTGGGATACGAGGAAACCCAGCAGCTTGCCGGAAGGGACACCGAACACGCACTTCTCTGGGTTGAGCCGCAAGTTCACCTGGCATAGGCTCGCGAAGGTCTCCTCCAGGTCTTGGATCAAAGTTCTCGCCTCCCGAGACTTCACCACAATGTCATCGACGTAGGCGTCCGCGTTTCCCCCAAGCTGCCGCCCTAAGGCGATGTGCATCAGCCGCTGGAACGTCGCTCCCGCGTAGCACAGCCTGAAAGGCATGCAAGTATAGCAGTACACCCCACACAGGGTCAGGAAGGCGATCTTCTCCACATCTTCTACCGCCATTTTGATCTGGTGATAGCCTGAGAACGCATCCAAGAAGCACAGCAAATCGCACTCGACGGTGGGGTCAATGATCTGGTCGATGCGTGGAAGTGGGAACGGATCTTGGGGGAAGGCCTTGTTGAGGTTGGTGAAGTCGATGCCGTGCGCTCCTTCCCGCCTTTCTTCAGCACAACAACGGGATTCGCCAGCCACTCGGGGTACCGAACCTTGCGAATGGCACCCGCCGCCTCCAGCTTGCGGGTTTCTTGGACGATGAAGGCATGCTTCTCCGTGGACTTTCGTCTCGCCCGCTGCTTCACAGGACGTATGTTGGGGCACACCTTTAAGTGATGCTCAATCACCTCTCTCGGGACCCCCACCAGCTGTTTGGGTTCCCATGCGAATATCTCCTTGTTTGCGTACAAGAACTTCACCAACGCTCCCTCTTGATCAGGGTCGAGGTCGGCACCTATGGTAAAGGTGGCTCCTAAGGACCCGTCTTCATCAACCGGCACCTGCTTGGTTTCTGCCTTGTCTTGAGTGAACAACTGCTTCTTCTTGGTTGGTGCGGCTCCCTTGGCCTTGGAGGTGTCCGTGTCGATGGGCTGCGCCGCCACAGCGGTCTTGAGGGCAAGCTTGAGCGTCATCAGGGCTTCCTTGGTGTCCCCAACTATTGTCAGGACACCCTTGCTCCCGGGCATCTTCATGAGGTTGTAGGCCGGATGGGTCACCGCCATGAACTGAGCCAGGGCCGGATACCCGAGGATGGCGTTGTACGGGAGGCTGATGCGGGCGATGTCGAAGTCGACTAGCTGGGTGCGGTAGTTGTTGCACGTGCCGAAGGTGACAGGAAGGTGGATCTGTCCCAGGGAGTGGGTGGTACCGCCGCCAACTCCTGAGAAAGTCTTGCTTAGGTGGAGCCGCTCGAGTGGTACGTGATACGTCTCCAACGTATCTATAATTTTTGATTGTTCCATGCTATTATATATTCTGTTTTGGATGTTTAATGGGCTTTATTATACACTTTTATATTATTTTTGGGACTAACCTATTAACCGGAGGCCCAACCCAAATTGCTGTTTTTTGCCTATTTCAGTGTTTCGCAGAAAAAGAATATCAAACGGAGTCCTAACGGAATGAAACCTTCGGGAACATGATTTTCGGAACAAACGTGATCCAGAGGACTTGGAGTGGATGTCAAGCAATCAACAAGGAAGCCACAAGGCAGGGGGCGCGCCTACCCCCCGGGCGCGCCCTCCACCCTCATGGGCCCCTCGTGGCTCCACTGACCTACTTCTTCCTCCTATATATACCTACGTACCCCCAAAGCATCAGCAAAGGAGCCAAAATCCTATTTCCACTGCCGCAACCTTCTATACCCGTGAGATCCCATCTTGGGGCCTTTTTCGGCGCTCCACCGGGGGGTGGGGTGGGGGCATTGCTCACGGAGGGCTTCTACATCAACACCGTAGTCTCTCGGATGATGTGTGAGTAGTTTACCTCAGACCTTCGGGGCCATAGTTATTAACTAGATGGCTTCTTCTCTCTCTTTGGATCTCAATACAAAGTTCTCCTCGATTCTCTTGGAGATCTATTTGATGTAACTCTTTTTGCGGTGTGTTTGTCGAGATACGATGAATTGTGGGTTTATGATCAAGATTATCTATGAACAATATTTGAATCTTCTCTGAATTCTTTTATGTATGATTGGTTATCTTTGCAAGTCTCTTCGAATTATCAGTTTGTTTTGGCCTACTAGATTGATCTTTCTTGCAATGGGATAACTGCTTAGCTTTGGGTTCAATCATGCGGTGCTCGATCCCAGTGATAGTAGGGGAAACAACACGTATCGTATTGTTGCCATCAAGGATAAAAAGATGGGATTTATATCATATTGCATGAGTTTATCCCTCTACATCATGTCATCTTGCTTAAAGCGTTACTCCGTTCTTATGAACTTAATACTCTAGATGCATGCTGGATAGCGGTCGATGTGTGGAGTAATAGTAGTAGATGCAGGAAGGAGTCGGTCTACTTGTCACGGACATGATGCCTATATACATGATCATACCTAGATATTCTCATAACTATGCTCAATTCTATCAATTGCTCGACAGTAATTTGTTCACCCATCGTAATACTTATGCTATCTTGAGAGAAGCCACTAGTGAAACGTATGGACCCCGGGTCTATTCTCTATCATATTAATCTTCCGTTATTTCTATTACCATTTATTTTGCTTTCTGTACTTTTAGTCTTTATCATAAAAACACCAAAAATATTATCTTATCATCTCTATTAGATCTCACTTTTGCAAGTGGTCGTGAAGGGATTGACAACCCCTTTATCGCACTGGTTGCAAGGTTCTTATTTGTTTGTGTAGGTACGAGGGACTTGAGCGTGGTCTCCTACTAGATTGATACCTTCGTTCTCAAAAACTGAGGGAAATACTTATGCTACTTTACTGCATCACCCTTTTCTCTTCAAGGGAAAACCAGTGTAGTGCTCAAGAGGTAGAAAGAAGGATTTCTGGCGCCGTTGCCAGGGAGTCTACATACAAGTCAAGACATACCAAGTACCCATCACAAACTCTTATCCCTCGCATTACATTATTTGCCATTTGCCTCTCGTTTTCCTCTCCCCCACTTCACCCTTGCCGTTTTATTTGCCCTTTTTTACGTTCGTCTCTTTTTCGCTTGCTTCGTCATTATGGCTAGTCCTCTACCTACTCCTTTGTCTCCCGAGAATGAAGTTCTTAATTTTAAAGAAACGGAGGGAGAAAATCTAAAAGATGCTTGGTACAGAATTTGCAATGCGCAAAATAGATCTACTAGGAAGCAATCTACTTCCGTTCTTCTTTGAAATTTTTATGTAGGCATCACTCCTTGGAATAGATATATTCTTGATACCATTACCGGAGGGAATTTCTTGGGTAGCCATACTTTTGATTCTTATAATGCTATGATAGATTTGTTTGGCCAACCACCTCTTTTGGTTAATGGAACTACTTTAACTTTGGAACATGTGATGCAATGGCTTGAAATTATTGAAAGTAAAGTTGCCACCGTAGAGTTGATTGAAAATTTGGATAGAAAGATCCACAACCAAGTTACCCAATATGGATCTAAGGTAGGAGTTGCTCTTAAATTTTTTAAAGAAAAGGAACCTATGGTTAATGAAAAGATAGATCACGATTCCACTAGAATTGATAAAATTGAGGATATTATTACCAACCTAGGGTCTGCCTTTTCTTCTGTGAAAAACACTCCTTCTAATGCTAAGATTGCCAAATTAATGTATGTTCCTAAAAATAAGGGTGAAACTTCTAGTAAGGAAAATGCGGACCTCAAATCCATAAGTGTTCACCCCAACTTTCTCACTATCCTTAAGGAACCTTTTGCTACAAATGATTTTCTCGATTTTGTGCCTAGGAGTTTGATAATTAATAAAAAGGAAGAAACTCCTAGGGGTCATAGGTGTCCTATTGAAGAATTGCCTACCAAAGATGTCAATACCTAGTTCTATCCTTGCTTTTATACCTAGCTAGGGGCGTTAAACGATAGCGCTTGTTGGGAGGCAACCCAATTTTATTAGTTTTTTGCTTTTTATTTCTGTTTAGTAATAAATCTTTGATCTAGCCTCTGGTTAGATGTGTTTTTATGTTTTAATTAGTGTTTGTGCCAAGTGAAACCTATAGGATCTTCCTGGATGATAGTTATTTGATCTTGCTGAAAATTCCAGAAACTTTATGTTCACGAAAAATATATTTTAAAATCACCATAACGTGATACAATACTGATTCCAATTGCAGTAGATCAATAAACATATTATATAGGTCTTTCTATTTTTGTAGAATTTTTGGAGTTCTGGAATTTTGCGTTAGTTACAGACTACTACAGACTGTTCTGTTTTTAACAGATTCTGTTTTTCGCGTGTTCTTTGCTTATTTTGATGAATCTATGGCTTGTAAAAGAGTTTATAAACCATAGAGAAGTTGGAATACAGTAGGTTTAACACAAATATAAATAAAGAATGAGTTCACTACAGTACCTTGAAGTGGTGTTTTGCTTTCTTTCGCTAACGGAGCTCACGAGATTTTCTATTAAGTTTTGTGTTGTGAAATTTTCATGTTTTGGGTAAAGATTTAATGGATTATGGAACAAGGATTGGCGAGAGCCTAAGCTTGGGGATTCCCAAGGCACCCCAAGGTAAAATTCAAGGACAACCAAAAGCTTAAGCTTGGGGATGCCCCGGAAGGCATCTCATCTTTCGTCTTCGTCTATCCGTAACTTTACTTGGAGTTATATTTTTATTCACCACATGATATGTGTTTTGCTTGGAGCGTCTTGTATGATTTGAGTCTTTGCTTTTTAGTTTACCACAATCATCCTTGCTGTACACACCTTTTGAGAGAGACACACATGATTCAGAATTTGTTAGAATACTCTATGTGCTTCACCTATATCTTTTGAGTTATATAGTTTTTGCTCTAGTGCTTCACTTATATCTTTTAGAGCACGGTGGTGGTTATATTTTATAGAAATTATTGTTCTATCATGCTTCACTTATATTATTTTGAGAGTCTTAAACAACATGGTAATTTTCTTTAATTGTGAAATTAATCCGAATGTGATAGACATCCAAGATGAGCATAATAAAAACTTCCATATTGAGTGTGTTGAATACTAAGAAAAGTTTGATGCTTGATGATTGTTTTGAGATATAGAGGTGGTAATATTAGAGTGTGATAGTTGAATAGTTGTGAATTTGAGAAATACTTGTGTTGAAGTTTGCAAGTCTCGTAGCATGCACGTATGGTAAACGTTGTGTGACAAATTTTAAACATGAGGTGTTCTTTGATTGTCCTCCTTATGAGTGGCGGTCGGGGACGAGCGATGGTCTTTTCCTACCAATCTACCCCCCTAGGAGCATGCGCCTAATGCTTGGTTTTTGATGACTTGTAGATTTTGCAATAAGTATGTGAGTTCTTTATGACTAATGTTGAGTCCATGGATTATACGCACTCTCAACCTTCCATCATTGCTAGCCTCTTCGATACCATGCATTGCCCTTTCTCACCTTGAGAGTTGGTGCAAACTTCGCCGGTGCATCCAAACCCCGTGATATGATACGCTCTATCACACATAAACCTCCTTATATCTTCCTCAAAACAGCCACCATACCTACCTATCATGGCATTTCCATAGCCAATCCGAGATATATTGCCATGCAAGTTTCCACCGTTCCATTTATTATGACAGGCTTCATCATTGTCATATTGCTTTGCATGATCATGTAGTTGACATCGTATTTGTGGCAAAGCCACCATGCATAATTTTTCATACATGTCATTCTTGATTCATTGCATATCCCGGTACACCGGCGGAGGCATTCATATAGAGTCATATTTTGTTCTAGTATCGAGTTGTAATCATTGAGTTGTAAATAAATAGAAGTGTGATGATCATCATCCATAGAGCATTGCCCCCCCCCCCCCCAAAAAAGAGAAAAAGGCCAAATAAAAAAAGGAAGGCCCAAAAGAAAAAAGAAAAGAAAAAAAGGGGCAACGCTACTATCCTTTTTCCACACTTGTGCTTCAAAGTAGCACCATGATCTTTATGATAGAGAGTCTCTTGTGTTGTCACTTTCATATACTAGTGGGAATTTTTCATTATAGAACTTGGCTTGTATATTCCAACAACGGGCTTCCTCAAATGCCCTAGGTCTTCATGAGCAAGCAAGTTTGATGCACACCCACTTAGTTTCTTTTGTTGAAGCTTTCATACATTTATAGCTCTAGTGCATCTGTTGCATGGCAATCCCTACTCCTTGCATTGACATCAATTGATGGGCATCTCCCTAGCCCGTTGATTAGCCGTGTCAATATGAGACTTTATCCTCTTTTTGTCTTCTCCACACAACCCCCATCATTATATTCTATTCCACCTGCTATATCCATGGCTCACGCTCATGTATTGCGTGAAAGTTGAAAAAAGTTTGAGATTACTAAAGTATGAAACAATTGCTTGGCTTGTCATCGGGGTTGTGCAAGATGAGAGCATCTTGTGTGACAAAAATGAAGCATGGCCAAACTATATGATTTTGTAGGGATGAGCTTTCTTTGGCTATGTTAATTTGAGAAGACATAATTGCTTGATTAGTATGCTTGAAGTATTATTATTTTTATGTCAATATTAAACTTTTATCTTGAATCTTTAGATCTGAACATTCATGCCACAATAAAGGAAATTACATTGAGAAGTATGCTAAGAAGCATTCCACATCAAAAATTCTATTTTTATCATTTACCTACTCGAGGACGAGCAGGAATTAAGCTTGGGGATGCTTGATACGTCTCCAACATATCTATAATTTTTGATTGTTCCATGCTATTATATATTCTGTTTTGGATGTTTAATGGGCTTTATTATACACTTTTATATTATTTTTGGGACTAACCTATTAACCGAAGGCCCAGCCCAAATTGCTGTTTTTTTGCCTATTTCAGTGTTTCGCAGAAAAAGAATATCAAACGGAGTCCAAACGGAATGAAACCTTCGGGAACGTGATTTTCGGAACAAACGTGATCCAGAGGACTTGGAGTGGACGTCAAGCAACCAACGAGGGAGCCACAAGGAAGGGGGGTGCGCCTACCCCCTAGGCGCGCCCTCCACCCTCGTGGGCCCCTCGTGGCTCCACCGACCTACTTATTCCTCCTATATATACCTATGTACCCCCAAACCATCAGTAGAGGAGCCAAAACCCTATTTCCACCGCCGCGACCTTCTGTACCCGTGAGATCCCATCTTGGGGCCTTTTCCGGCGCTCCGCCGGAGGGGGCATTGATCACGGAGGGCTTCTAGATCAACACCATAGCCTCTCTGATGATGTGTGAGTAGTTTACCTCAGACCTTTGGGTCCATAGTTATTAGCTAGATGGCTTCTTCTCTCTCTTTGGATCTCAATACAAAGTTCTCCTCGATTCTCTTGGAGATCTATTTGATGTAACTCTTTTTGCGGTGTGTTTGTCGAGATCCGATGAATTGCGGGTTTATGATCAAGATTATCTATGAACAATATTTGAATCTTCTCTAAATTCTTTTATGTATGATTGGTTATCTTTGCAAGTCTCTTCGAATTATCAGTTTGGTTTGGCCTACTAGATTGATCTTTCTTGCAATGGGAGAAGTGCTTAGCTTTGGGTTCAATCATGTGGTGCTCGATCCTAGTGACAGCAGAGGAAATGACACGTATTGTATTGTTGCCATCGAGGATAAAAAGATGGGGTTTATACCATATTGCATGAGTTTATCCCTCCACATCATGTCATCTTGCTTAAAGCGTTACTCCGTTCTTAAGAAATTAATACTCTAGATGCATGTTGGATAGCGGTTGATGTGTGGAGTAATAGTAGTAGATGCAGGCAGGAGTCGGTCTACTTGTCATGGATGTGATGCCTATATACATGATCATACCTAGATATTCTCATAACTATGCTCATTTCTATCAATTGCTCGACAGTAATTTGTTCACCCACCGTAATACTTATGCTATCTTGAGAGAAGCCACTAGTGAACCGTGAAGGGATTGACAATCCCCTTTATCGCGTTGGGTGCAAGGTTCTTATTTGTTTGTGTAGGTGCGAGGGACTTGAGCGTGGTCTCCTACTGGATTGATACCTTGGTTCTCAAAAAACTGAAGGAAATACTTACTCTACTTTACTACATCACCCTTTCCTCTTCAAGGGAAAACCAACGCAGTGCTCAAGAGGTAGCAGTACATGAAGAAGGCTGAAGGCCTCCACGGAGAGCAAGTTGAGGCCGGCGTCGCCGTCGATGAGGGTCTTGGTGACGGATATGTTGCAGATAGTGGGTGTGAAAGCATTGGGAGCATACCCGAGCCGGCGGTGGAGACGGGATGATCCGCTGAGTCAAAGGTGAGGTCGGCCTCGGGCGCAGCCAGCCGGGGAGCCCCCGGGCGCTTGGAAGTGGCGCCGATCTGGCGAAGGAATGGCTTAATGTGACGGTCTGAGGGAGGCGCTTGCGAGCCACCGAGGAGGGCCGCCACAACGTGGGGTGCCGGTACCGCGAAGCGCGCGGTGAAGAGGTCGCGCAACTCCTCCCAAGACGCCACGGAAGATCCTGGGAGGGTGAGCAGCCAGGCACACGATGCGCCCGCAAGGGCCATGGGAAGCCAGTTAGCCATGACCCTGTCGTCGCTCCCAGCTTTGAGGACGTCCTCCTCGTATGCCAGCAGGAAAGCCACCGGATCCGCCGTGCCGTCGTAGCACGGTGGCATCTCCGGCTTGAACTTGGGCGGCCACTGCACCTGTCGTAAGGTGGGGGCCAAGGCTCGAAACACCCTGGCCCTGCCGCTGGCATCGGTCGTCAGAGCAGAAAGCACTGCACTTGCCATGTGGGCGGAGCGCGGTGGCAGCAAGGCGTAGATTGTCGAAAGGAAAGCTCCGGTGCACCCCTACCTGGCGCGCCAAATGTCGGATTTCGGGTTCTGGCAAAACCCTCAAGGTTCGAACACTAGGGTGCGCACGAAGATCTCCCCCTACCAAATCACACCCTCAGCCTCACCGGGATCTCTAAGCTTACCTCGACGAACTCGTAACATAGGATACACAAGATTTATACTGGTTCGGGCCACCGTTGTGGTGTAATACCCTACTCCAGTGTGGTGTGGTGGATTGCCTCTCGGGCTGACGATGAACAGTACAAGGGGAAGAACAACCTCCTGAGGTGAGGTGTTCTTATGCTTGGTGGGTGTGAGGATGAACTGGATGAGTTCGAGACGAGATGCCTCCTACTGTGGTGGCTAGCCCTATTTATAGAGGCCCTGGTCCTCTCCCCAAATATTGAGCGGGAAGGGAGCCAAGAACGGCCAATTTTAAAGGGGACAACTAGTACAAGCTATCCTGACTAAAGGTGGTCTTCGCCTGCCAAAGGCTCTTGTGGTGACGCTGCCTTGGGCTCCACGGTGACCTCCATCTTGTTGTCCTGCTGGTCTTGGTCTCGTTGCACCGATATGGAAACCTTTGCTTGATGCCTCAATACTCCTTGCCTGTGCTTGCTGAGGGAGTCCTGGACTAAGGGGTCCTCGGGCGTCCGGCCTGTTATCCATGGGCCGAACTGATGGGCTATGAAGATACGAAGGCCGAAGACAATACGCATGTCTGGATTGGACTCTATTTGGCATGGAAGGCAAGCTAGGCAACCTATTATGAAGATTCCCTCCTATGTAACCGACCTCATGTAACCCTATATCTCTCTAGTGTCTATATAAACTGGAGAGCATAGTACGGATAGGACAGATTCATTACCATATACTCATAGGCTAGACTTCTAGGGTTTAGCCATTACGATGTCGTGGTAGATCAACTCTTGTAACACTCATATTCATCAAGATCAATCAAGCAAGAAGTTGGGTATTACCTCCATAGAGAGGGCCTAAACCTGGGTAAACATTGTGTCCCCCGCCTCCTGTTACCATCGATCCTAGACGCACCGACATTGGTGCTTTCATTGAGAGTTCCGATGTGCCGTCGCCAAGAGGGTTGATGGCTCGCCTTGTTGTCAAGGATAATATCATCTCCAGAGGAGCCCTGACCCCAGTCCAGACCCTCCGGCTCGGCGGCTTCGTTATGACCACCGGCTTGGCTCTTAAGCCGACGATGACCTCTCAAGTCATCGAAAATTGCCTCCGCATTGATCCCGAATACTCCACCCGCATGGATCCAATGGAGTTATCGTTGTTGAACGAACTCCTTGATCGCATGGCCGCCTTGGGGGTCGCTATAGACTATGATACTACGATCCGGTTGGGCTTAAACCCGACCAGAGAAAAATTTAACCCCCCCCCCCCCCGATCACCCATCTGATAGCGGTAGTCGAGGAGCGGAGCAACTCTTCCACTATGCTGAAGACAAACTATGTTCGGATCACCGATCTCGAAGAGCCGGATAATGTCCGGTAGGAAAGTATGTCTCTTCTTCCGAACATAGAGTCGGATGACGAGCCTAAAAAATCAGTCGATATCCCGGGGCCCGATCTGTCCGGCCCGGTAGACATCCAAACTTCGGATCCAAAATCGGGTCAGGGCCCGGATTCAATTCCACCCACCCACCCGGACATAGATACTCTCAGGAGCATCAAACAACGGCCTCAGGAAACGTTCCACCACTTTAGGGCCAGATTCATCCTTGTTAAAAATAAGGTAAAAGACTGCCGCGACGAAGACGCGATAGCAGCATTCTCCAACAATTGCGCAGACGAAGGTATCCTTAACGCCATTAATCGCCTCCACATACCAAAGTTCGCTGACCTAGCGACTATCGTACAAAAGTACAACACAATGGAAAGCGCCTTGAAAGCTCGGGCGACTTGCTAGGAACCATCCCGACTCCCCCTACAAGCAAAAAGGACGCGCCCTCGTGGCACGCCCAGCCGAACAGTCAAAAAACATAAACCTATTACGTTGCACGACACCGTCCTGGAGGGATGGCTCAGTGGCCCATGCAAAATACACACGACGCCGGATACCGTGGCAACCCACAGCCTTAGAGCATGTTGGATACTCCGGCAGGTAGCCAAGAGCGGCGAGGATATCCTTATCAAGGACACCCCAGAACAACACTCTCCAGCAAACAACGACAATAGAGTATTGGCAGTCTTTGAGACATTTGCTTCAAATAACAAGTGTAAAAGGGCCCTGCATGATCTCACCGAAGTTTGCCAGGTCGCTGCAATTGACCCCTAGAACGACACGGCCATAACCTTCAATGCCAATGATGAACCTAAATATAGAACAGTCCAAGCGCCAGCTGCCCTAGTCCTCAGTCCCATCGTGGACGGCTTTCGACTTACAAAAGTCCTCATGGACGGTGGCAGCGGATTAAACCTCATTTACGAGGACACGCTCCACAAGATGGAAATAGACAGGAGCCGCATCGAGAAAAGCAGCACAACCTTTCGAGGTATCATTCCCATCCGGGAAGCTCGGTGTGCAGGAAAAATTACACTTGATGTGGTATTCGGCACGCCGAAGAATTATCGATCCGAAGAAATAACTTTCCAGGTGGCCCCTTTCAACAGTGGGTACCACGCCCTGTTAGGGTGAGAGGCCTTCATGCGCTTTCAAGCCATACCTCATTACGGGTATATGAAGCTAAAAATGCCCGGGCCCAATGGAATAATCACCCTCGTTAGCGATCCGGACATAGCCCTTCGCGCCGAGAATAAAACCGCATCCTTGGCCCCTCGAGGCATTGTCTGAGGCCCTTGCGGCCGAAGAACTAACCGCACTACGCTCCAACGTGGATAAGGACGAAGTGATCCTGGACAAACGACCCAAATCCACTTCCTTCAAGCCAGCAGAAGAAATAGTCAAATTTCAGGTCCATCCAACAGACCCGAAGAAGATAGCGTCCATCGGAGTGCAACTCAGCCCCGTAGTCAACGCCGCACTACGAGACTTCCTGCGCGAAAACTGGGATATATTTGCCTGGCATCCTTCCGATATGCCAGGAATCCCGCGCAAGTAGGTCGAACATAGCCTCAACATACTAAAGGGATATAAGTTGTTCAAGCAAACTCTGCGGCGCTTTTCCGAACCCAAATGACAAGCTATGGGGGAGGAGCTAGCCAAACTCATCGAGGCCGGATTCATCAAAGACATCAAACATCCGAACTGGCTGGCAAACTTGGTAATGGTACCAAAGAAGGATAAATCCTGGCGCCTATACATAGATTTCAAAGAACTTAACAAGGCTTTCCCTAAGGATCCCTTCCCTCTTGCCCGCATCGATCAAATCATTGACACTACCGCAGGTCACGACTCGCTGTGCTTCCTTGATGCATATTCCGGATACCATCAAATCAAAATGAAGGAGTCCGATCAAGCCGCAAGAACATTCATCACGCCATATGGACCGTCCTGCTTCAACACCATGCCTTTCGGGCTCAAGAACGCCGGCGCCACCTACCAACACATGATCCAATCATGCCTCGAGAAACAGATCGGCAAAACAGTGGAGGCCTACGTGGATGACATCATCATCAAAACTAGACACGTCGAAACACTAATAGACGACTTGAGTCTCACATTCAACAACCTCCGGACATACGACATCAAGCTTAACCCGGAAAAGTGCGTCTTCGGCATCCCCGCCGGTAAGCTATTGGGCTTCATCGTGTCCAATAGAGGAATTGAAGCAAATCCAGCCAAAATCCAAGCTCTGTCACAATTGGCTACACCGATCGAACTAAAGCAGGTCCAAAAACTTGTTGGGTGCGTGGCAGCTTTAAGCCGCTTTATTTCCAGGTTGGGAGAAAAGGCGCTGCCGCTCTATCGCCTTCTACGGCGCACCGATAACTTTGAGTGGACAGATGCGGCGACGGCCAGACTGGAACAAATAAAAGCCCTTATGGCAAGCAACCCAATCCTGGCCGCACCAAATGCCGGCGAACCAATGCTCTTATACATATCAGCAACACACCAGGTGGTGAGCGCCGTACTCGTCGTCAAACGAGAACAGGACGGACACAAATTCCCGCTTCAGAAGCCGGTATACTACGTATCAACCGTCCTCACACCATGCAAATCCCGGTACCGTCATTATCAAAAAATAGCATATGCAGTCTTCATGGCATCTCGAAAATTGCAACACTACTTTCAGGAGTGCTCTATCACGGTGGCCACCAAAGTGCCCCTCAATGATATAATAAACAACAGGGACGCAACGGGCTAGATTGCCAAAATGGGCCATTGAGCTCCTGCCATTCGACATCACGTACAAACCACGTAGAGCCATCAAATCCCAGGTACTAGCCAACTTCGTCGCTGAATGGACAGAAGCCGAACTCCCTAAAGAGTACGGCGCGTATTCCATCTAGGTGATGCATTTGGACGGCTCCAAGATGTTGGCAGGGCTAGGGGCGGGTGTCGTATTAACGTCCCCCACAGGAGATATCGTCCAGTATGTACTCCAAATATTATACACAGACTCTGACAACGCAGCCGAATACGAGGCCTTGCTACATGGCCTCCGGATGGCCGTATCAATGGGCATACAATGCCTGGAGGTGCGCGGGGACTCAAACCTCGCAATATCCCAAATTAATGGAGACTTTGATGCCAAAGATCCAAAGATGGCAGCTTATTGCAATGCCGTTTTGAAGATGTCGGCTCGGTTCGAGGGACTCGAATTTCATCACATCGCCCGCGAAAGTAACTAGGCGGCAGACGTCCTTGCTCGAATCGGCGCTAAGTGCGACCCCGTCCCACCTAACATCTTCCTCGAAAGACTCTTTAAGGCATCCATGGTATGGCAAGGGGAAGATAGCAACGACAGTCCTGCTCCGAACACAAACACAGATAACGAACACGCCGACATCATCGGAGGCTCAATCACCGAAGTAACACCATCGGCCCACCTCATTATGGCAGTAATTGCCCCGTGGACCGAACCATTCTTGGCCTACTTTCATATGAAGGAACTCCCAGAAGATCAGAACGAGGCTCGCCGCATAGTTCGGCATTCCAAGGCTTATAAAT